>NC_136421.1:219517245-219794745 GCF_052625555.1 Lactuca saligna
TCCTGGCAATCTGAGCCGCATAAACTCTAATTTAGCGGTTGTTTGCAGTTCTGATCGGTTTCTGATTCTTCTACCTACGATTCCTTTTCACATTCTATTGGTTAAGCAGAAGTGTTTCTTATTTACGACTACGGGCGGTTTCAATTTCTTGATCGATGGTGAACTTGTCCACCTTCTTCGTCATGTTGGACAACTGCCCACGTTTCCCTTACTCTCTCTCTCTCTCTCTCTCTCTCTCAACTCTCTTCATATAAATAGAGCTCTATTGGTAGATGGAATGATCATCTACGTTTCCTATTCAATTTCAGGTATATCTATCTTCCTCTCAAAATAATTTGTGATTTAGCACTTAGGGTTTACTACATTTAGTTTTCAGTCCATTCATCAATTGCTTGCAACGTTTCATTTAGGCTCATGTATATAACTGAAATACACCTTTATAAGATTATGTTTCAAATCTATCTTTTGAGAATGAAATTGCCTTTGAAGAACACCCACCAAAGTAACTTCTTTCATCGGTTCACTTCAATTCTTCTTGTGTTAGCAAAATTATAGGCTCTTTTTTACATCTGAATTCTATTCTTAGAGCAGAATTTAAGGTTTTAGTGAGAAGGAGAATGCCAAAGATGAATCATTGAAGGTGTTATCGAAAAGGATAACCCCAATGGTGAATCATGGGAACCAGTAATGTATTTGATAAGGACATAATAGTCATTTTGTTTGGGTCAGGGATCAATACTTACAAGAGTTAAAGTTAAGGATTAATTTCGCAAAATGTCAATAGGTTTTGATGATGGATGAGAGGTGTCTCGGATCAAGCAAAGTCATGGGTTTAGTATTTATTTTTCAAAGTGTAGACACGTCTTCTCGATTAGGTAATTTTATCTGAATTTTCTCTATTTTCTGGTTGACAAGGCAAATGACATTGATATTTCATACAAGTTTTCCTTATAAACATGAGCCACTCTTTAAAAATTCAATTTGATCACAAGGATTATGTGAAATTTTGTTGGTTTTACAATTGACACTTGATTTACCTTTTTACCTTTTTGTACAAGCTCGAAGTAGATTTTTCTCCGGCCACTACCTGATAACGATGATGCATTTAATTGTTTGTTTTTTAGGACTTACAGTGTAAAGTGCTCCACATTTCCTATAGATAAAAGGGTGGATGTGATTGTGAAACGATTCTTTTTTGTGTTGTCAATGTATAAAAAAAATAGTGTTAATTCTATATTATTATGTTGTGAAACACATGCTTTTTTTTTACTAAAAACCATCTATCATGACATTTGTTTTTAAGTTAGGATTTTATTGTTTGAGAGCTTTGCCTCTAAGTATCTAGATATACTTAGAGTATACAACAAGCTTCATAGATGTGAACATAGATATATCCAATTAATCTCAATATGTTTTTTTCAAACAAGCTTCTTGCTAAAAACTATATTGTGTAGTGTGCTTTAGCTAGAATTTTATTGTTGGTATCGGTTACGACATACTATTGAAAACTGGGGGTAAGTGGAGAAAGTTATTAGACATTGTCTTTTTTGTTGTATCGTTCTTTTTTCTTTTTGGTCATTATTATTTACTTGGTTATAAAGTCTTAATTATTGTATTTTGCTTCATATTTTAGCCTTAATTAATATTGTTGGGAAAGTGATTTCATGTTTGTTATATGATGCGATGTTTATTTGTTTTATGATATTTGATTGATGATTGTGGTGTTTTATGGAAGTGACTTTTTGCAATTGAAGATATCGAAGAGGATGCATTTGAAGAACAATGGAAACATCATTTGCTTTGACCTATACAATATAATATGAACTTTATGTGTGATATTTAATAATCGTTATTTTTAATTTAATTTATCTTATTTCTTTTTTTGTTTTTAAAGTTTTAGTGAACATCTGACTTCGTTTGTGTACCAGTTGTATGTGATCAAAAGAGATTAGTTGCGATCGACTAAATCTTATAAAAAAAGTTAGTAGTTACCGTATAAAGAATCGAAAATATTAACAATCCAATGGATACATTTATGTTTAAAATAAATAGCAACGTAGCTAATTATTATATATTTTCACAACTTTAGTCATGCATTAACAACTAGGTAATTTTTAGCTTTAGTTTTAGTTTTGTGGTATTTACTAAGACCTATATAATAAATATGATGATTATAAAATATTGTTCTATTAATTACAATTAAATAACATAAAAATCACAATATAAAAATATACATAATACATAAGATCTTGATGAAACTACAGGTAAAATATAAAACAAAATCATAATAGACCCAAACTATAGGATTAGAATCATGAAGTATAAAAAGATTGAACAACTAAATTTTGATGTTGGTTGTCGAATGAATTACTTAATTGTTGTAATTATATTTATATAAAGATTTTGGATTCTTTTATTGAGATGTTCCCTATGTCACATTCCCAATTTCTCAGCCAGAAAAGACCGATTTGTTTATGCTTTGTTTTTAAAATCAGAGTAATCTTTTAAAGAAAACAGTTGCGGAATTTGTTCACATAAGCGTAAACAGAAATTACATTATTTACACTAATGATTTGCATCTCTTTTAATCTCTCAGTGAAATATATCTTCGTATTGATACCTGTGATACAAAGAAAATTGAGTGGGTCAGGCTTGGGAGTCTGGTGAGAATATAGGGTTTTCGACTCACAATAATATAATTATTATATTCAACCATCAAACAATCAACTCAATTACCCATCCCCATTATCTTCTTTATTTCTTAGGATTTTACCCTAAGAATTTAACTACCCGTCATTCATTCATTCCTAAGGATTGACCTAAGGAATTAGCACAAAATCTATTGCTACATAAGGCGCATCTACCAACTTCATCCTTTAAGCGCATCTGCAAGGATTACGTCATACACTATGAGGCGCGACTGCCAGGTTTATGACATTCTCTTTTAGGCGCATCTGCCGACATTATCCTATAAGCGCATCTGTCAGGATTATCCTATAAGCGCATCTGCTAGTATTATGATATTCTCTATTTGGCGCATCTGCCGACATTATCCTATAAGCGCATCTACCAGGATTACGACATTCACTACTTGGTGCATCTACCGATATTATTCTTAAGCGCATCTGCTAGTATTATGACATTCTCTAATTGGTCCATCTACCAATATCGTTCTTAATCATCTTTCATACATCATCATTTTATCACATACCAACTATCTCCTCTACCCATGTTCTACCCAACATATTTGTAGATATAAAATACATATACAATTTAACTCATTTAAAAACTATATAAAACATCCATTCCACACTCATCTCAAATAAACAACAACATATAAACACATAGCACGTATTTTATAACAAATACTTCATATTTATGTGTTAGAAGAAAGTAACCACACACTCACCCTAACATATACTTAATACATTCAAACAATATTTGTATTATACCCGTGTTTATGAAAGGGACTATACACTCACACATATAAACAACTTTATATTATACACATAGCACGTATTTCATAGCAAATACTTAATATTTATGCGTTAGAAGAAAGTAACCACACACTCACTTGATCAGAAGATGATCAGACAGCACTACGGCTTGTAGAAGTAGTATTCTTCGATAGATCTAGAAGATCTTCACAAAAATTGGTTTCTCGGGAATCGCACTTCTCGAGATATTCGGGGCTTCGGGTCTCAGGAATGATACCGGGGCTTTGGGATATTTCTTGCACGAAAACAATGCAAAAACGCGAGAGAAAGGGAAGAAATGAGCAAAGAACTCGGCTGCCCTCGACTTCCTTTTATAGGGGGCTGGAAACCCAAATTACGTTGGGCGTAAATTACATTACGCTGGGCGTAATGTGGATAGGGTCGCTGACTCCCCCCCCCCCCCCCTCTTTCGGATAATATCGAAATTTATAATTAAATTAAATATCGAAATTATTTAATAAACTTCAAAATTTCATATCTTCCTCATACGAACTCTGTTTTCGACGTTCTTTATATCCCCGCGTAGGTGAGACTACGTTCTACAACTTTCGTTTGAACTCAGTCGGCTAATTTTGACTTTATTTTTATTATATTATTTTAGTAGGCCGGGACAGGAAAACTCCGTTATAAATTCATAACTTCTTCATCCGACGTCCGTTTTAGCCTATCTTTTTATCGTTTCACTACAATTGACGAGATATTCGATTCTCGTTTAGATTGTTTTGGCTAAAAACTGCTCGATCTCAAATCGAGTATTCGGGTTGCATACTGCTAAGCTGAAACTTAGAAAAATTATAACTTCCTAATACGAAGTCAGATTTGGACGTTCTTTTTATGCACGCTCACGGTTTAACGAACTCTACGGATTTCGTTTAGATTGCTAAGGCTAGATATCGCTCTAATGTAAATTCACTATTTATGTCGCGTTGTGTCGTGCCGGTTCTATCGTGAAACTTCGACAAGTCATAACTTCTTCGTTATAACTCGGATTTCGGCGTTCTTTATATGCACGGAAACCTTGTAACATATACTATAACTTAGTTAAGATTATTCATTCTAAATAATCTTTCATCAAAATTTTTTTTTTTGACGCCTATCGTCTCTAAATTGACTAGCCCGGATCTATGGGTGTTACACCCTACTTCCACACCAAATGATATTATCTCAATGTTGTGTGTTCCTTTGAATATGTCGTTAATTAGACATGGCACTTGAGCATAAATTACAGGGAAAATGACTTGGGAAGGTAATTAACTATTCGGTAAGTTCACATTTGGGTAACTATCTTTTTTTGCACATATATTGGTAACAGACTTGTTGGAAGTGTTCACATATAACCATTATGGCCCGCTGTAGCAGGTTACATCCTAGATGTGAACACTTTCAACAAGTTCGTTACCTAGATGTGTAGAAAAACAAAAAGTTACCAAATATGAACAAAAGGAAAAGTAAGAGTAAATTACACGAATGGTCCCTATGGTTTGGAAGAATTTGTGTTTTTGGTCCCCAACTTATTTTTTAAAACTCGGATGATCCCTACTGTTTATTTTTGTTGCACGTTTGGTCCCTGTCTTACCTAAAATGACAGGGACCAAAAAAATAAGGATGTTGAAGACATCGATGTCATTAAAGATTGAAATACAATAGAAGTTGAAGAGGATAAGAGATGAGACGATGACCGGTGGGATCCAGATTAAATTTGTTAAATGTGGTTTCAGATTTAGGGTGAGGAGACACAAATATGTGAGGTCTATTAAATTTTCTGAGTATATAAAAAATAAATAAATAAGAAAATTAAAAAATAAATTAGATAAGACAGTAACCAAGCATGCAAATTATCCCAAACCATAGGAACCATTCATGTAATTTACTCTTAATTTTACTATTTTTTTTTTTATGGAACTATCTTGGTATTTGTTTTCTTTTATCAATTCCACTCCTCCAAAACCTTTTTACTTGTAGCGGAGGAAAAGTATGTATTTTCTTATCCGTTCTCATATATAAATTTGTTTTAAATTGTAACTTTTCACCGTATTTTGCAAGGTATTGAATGTCATTGACTATTAAGGTAAATTGCTCAATTTAGTTAACTAACTTATACTAATGGCTAATGGTTTGCTTCTATTTAAGTATTTGACCAAATCATGGATGAACACGAATATCATATAATAAGAGACAAAAGTAAATCCTCTTATGACTATAGTAGAATGTATCATAAGCTTTTTTTAAATCTTAGAATCTCTATGGTTTTATATTTTTGTGTAGGCGTGATGAAGGATTAGACATGACTTGTGATTTTATAATGGTCGAAACCAAAGCAGGTTTTATAATTTATTATTTCGAAAGGGTGAGTATGTTGCTATTTCCATCTCTATTATGTACTAATTATAATGTTTGTTGGAACATTTTTTTAGGTAATGAATTGAAAGAAAGATGAAGCTATCACAAGAGATGAAAGTTTTTTAGCATTATGTTTATTGTTTGTGGAAAATGTATTTAAAATTTAAGAAGGTTGTTTTCAGAATTGTATAGACAATGAGATTATAAACAACTCACTCATCCATGATCCATTCACTACTACCAACAAAAATCACATCGTAACCATCTTCCATTTTTGTCCAAATTTATAGTTTTTAATCGCAAAATGTTGACAGAGAAGCCTATTTATTTAGAGCTTTTTGTGATTTATTCAAAAACACAAAAATACATTACAAACTCATAACAATAGTAACCTAAAAACCCAAGAACTATCATTACACATTAGTTGCTCATACTCTTGTGTACAAAACCTTTAATGTCAAAAAAATCATTCCCACTCTTTGTAATAACACCCTACAAAGATTAAAACATAAACATCCATTACAATATATCCATAACATAAATTAATGCCTTTTGTATTGATGATTGAAGAATACCTTTTCAGTTATAATACCAGATATTAAATTAGCTGGTGTAACATCAAAAGCTGGATTCCAAACACAAATCCCAGAAGCTGCAACTTGCTCTCCCATACCACCACGGGTGTTAAGTAACTCCTTTGGCGACCTTTCTTCTATGACAATTTCATTTCCGGAAGATAATGACAAGTCAACGGAAGTCAAGGGGGCTGCAACGTAAAATTGAACACCATGATGTTTAGCAGATAACGCCAGGCTGTATGTTCCAATCTTGTTAGCAGTGTCACCTGAAATCAAATTTTTTTTTAGATTAAAATAACAAAGGATTTGAGGGTAAAATAGTAATAACATACCATTAGCAGCAACTCGATCAGCTCCAACAATGACAGCATGGATAGATCTAGTTTTCATTAAAGCAGCAGCTGCAGAATCTGCTATAAGAGACGCGGGTATTTTGTCATGAACTAATTCATAAGCTGTCAATCTTGATCCCTACACTTTCACAAATGAACAAAAATAGTATTGATTGAGTCAGACATTTCATCGAACACCTGGGGTGCACACACAAGTAAAGAACTATTTCATATTTCCATGTGATAATGAAGATTGTTTACTTGGTTAAATGGACGGGTTTCTGTGCAATAAGCTCTTTCTAGTACTCCATCAGCATGTAGTGCACGGATTACTCCAAGAGCAGTTCCAAATCCAGCTGTTGCAAGACTATTGAAATGAAACAATAAAGAAGAAATCATAAGAACATGTAGCTCAAGATGGAGAGTTTGTCATGTAGAGAGGGAGATGACTAGCCTGCCAGTATTACAATGTGTCAAAACAGACAATTTCTTAGATTCCTTTTGTTGATTTTGAATGAAAGAAGATCCATAAGACCCGATTGATTTATTGGATGCAACATCGTCTTCCAACATTACTTCAGCAGCTTCGATGTAAGCCTGAAAAAGCAAGGAACAGAAGGTAACTAGATCGAATATGAATACATGATATGAATTAGAAGGGGAGAGGAATAATTACAAGGAACACTTGGTTAGTATCTGTAGCAGTTGCTGCAGCGTTCGTAACAATCTCTGTAAGTTTAGTTGCAGCATCTGAAAGATTCACAGCTGTTGGACGACTGAGAAATAGTACACAATAAATCAGGAAAAAGTTTTAAGGAAACATTTTATAGTGTTGGTGGTTTAGTTTACCTTGAGACAAGGTATTCCAATTTCGTTTTGAGAAACGATGCTGCGTCATTTGGTGTACCACTAAATCCTTCCAGTTTAGATGCTTCTACCGCCAGTGAAAGTGCTGCAGCTATGGCGATTGCAGGTGCACCACGAACCACCATCTCTCTGATTGCTTCCCTGAATGTACACAAATGGATGATGAAACTAACAGAGGTAACCCTAGTAAACGATGTTTTAGGTGTTTATAACTTACCAGCCTTCAGCAGCATCTTGAATCTCCAAATAGATCGTATCAAGAGGAAGTTTTCTCTGCTCAAAACAACAATTACAATTAGATGAAGTGAAGTGAATCGTAAACGAAGCGTGTGAAGGAGAAAGGGGACCTGATCAAGTAGCTGAAGTGAGCCACGGTGATAACGGATGGCTTGCAGAGACGAGTCGGGTTGAGATGCCATTGATTGGAAATCGGAAGCAACTGCAAATCTGCAATTCAGCAAAAAATCAAACAAGTCTATTGAAATCTTAACGGAATTAATGGCTGACAACGAATAAGTTGGATTAAGCCGCTGAGCTTATGTACGCGAAGACTAAACTTACCGGAGGGACGTGAATCGTGAGTGAGGTGCTCGACGGAGTCGGAGGCGGCTTTAAGGAAGAAGAAAGGCGAGCAAAAAAATCTAACTATATCTACAATTGAATCGGATTCTCACTTTTGGGTTGCTTCTATAAGAGGGATAAGAACTCAAGGTTGAAACGAATAATTAAATTGTCTCAAAGACATGAATCATGGCATCATGCTAATTGGTTCTTCCTTTAAAAATGCAAATAATCATGCCTAATTTCTTTAGTATTAAGCCTATTGGTTGTTGACTACCCATATTTAATTTTAGACATAGCACTTCTATGCTTTTATCCTAGACATATACTAACCAATGTTTTAAAACCCGGGTCGATCCGGTCGGTTGAACCGGTTGGACCGTGACCCGGTGTAAAAGGCGGGTCAATTGAGACCGGTTTTTTGTAAAAATACGAACCGGATCGAACCGGCCGGGTTTCCCCTAAACCGCGGTTCGACCGCTTATGTCGAACCGGTTAAAACCGGATTGACCCGTTTTAATAGGGTTCGGATAGTTTGATACAAGTATCGAACGTCAAAACAACGGGCCGTTTGCGGTTTCTTTAATGTTTTTCAATGTTTAAACTTTGTGGATATCAAATTATTGATTTTATATGTTTATGGATTATGCATGCAAATAAAAATATATAAAAATAAAAAAAGATCATAAATCGGGTTGACCCGGCGGTTCAACCGGTTGACCCGTGAACCGGTCATCACACCGGATCAACTAAAAACCCGGGTTTTAAAACATTGATACTAACCTAATGTTAAAAAAAAAAAAAAAAAAAAAGGGTTTTGTCAAGCTTAGTTTTTTAAGTTTAAATCATGTTAAATAAGATTTTAGAGTCACTTGTCTCTAGTATAAAAGATGTTAAATTAGACCTTAAAGTTCAAAGCATGCTAAACAGACGCTTAATCATCATCATCATCATTGTTACCTCTCTCTAAATATATGCAAAACGAAACATGGAAATGGAGAGAGAAGCAAAGCAAAACCAAAAGATAATTACAATGTTCATGAATCGTTGGTGTATCATATTTTGTTTGTTGAAATAGCTACAGAGTTGGACAATCCAAATTAATAGAACTTCTATAACATAAAGAGTGCCTAAAACGCTTGTAATGTACAACACCACACAAGCTGTTTTCAAAACATGCACATCTAAACGACATCGATGAGGATTGAAAATGGGAAAACAAAAAGACTTAATTCTCTTGAGAATATTTTTATCAAGCCTATTGCTTCTTTTGTTGATTTAATTTGTGTGGGCTAGGATTTAGTTAGTGTATATGTATATGAACTTGGGAAGATCATTGTCATGGCTTTAACACCCGAGGAGTGTTAAGTCTTACCTAATTCAAGTGTTAACATCATTTGTTGGAAGCTCTTAGATGTTTTTGAAGTCTATTTTAACAATATAAGTAAGTAAAATATGGTAATAGAAAAAAGAATAAAAAAAGTTACATGTCACAAGGAAGGAATAAATTACTTAAACCCACTTGAATTCATTTTACAAGTACTATGTTTGGTTATTGGTATTTCTTAATTTGTTCATATTGCAGCCAATGGTGCAGAGTAGACTAGTAGTACATATTCTCCAACTCGTAACCATCAGTGTATCTTATATTAGTCATTCCCAAAGCTTGATAATCTAGTTTATAACTAATTTACATCTTCTTCTTTCCACAATGTCAATTTTTGCATACCTGAGTATAAAAGGGGGGATAATTATGATGATGATGATGATGATGATGATAACAATGATATTAATTAATTAATCAATAAAGATTTAAGAGTCTAATTTAACATGTTTTGAACTTTAGGGTATAAGTTAGCACGTTTTGAACTATAAGCAACATGGAAATCTAATAAAGTTTGTCTTAGTGACTAAATTAGTCACTCTTAAACATTTGCAAAACTTTAAGTCTGATTTAACGTGATCTGAACTTAAAAAACTAAATGGTGACAAAGCCTAAACTTTGATGGTACATTTTATCAATAATCATTGTTGAAAATAGCTAAGTAATCATAATGTGAAATTTTCATTGGTTTATTGGTTTGATATTTTTCTATTAACTTTAACTAAATGAGATGATATCAAGCATGAACACAAACCATGTAAATATAATCTGGATTTTTATGAATTATTTGCAATGAATACGTTTAATATGTTATCAACATGGTAAAAGGTATTCCCTAATTTGCTCAATCCAAGATAATTGAGTAGAATCAATTTACAAAGACCAACTAAGATTTAAGTTGAACCTAATAACTCAATTCGCAAAAACTATCTACGATTTTAAGTTCAATTCAATCGTTCGAGGTAGAAAGATTGATCACAAGTTCTATAGAACTTGTAATATTTTAGAAAGAATGCATGTAGGATACTCATAATTATATTTTAAAATATTAATTTTTCAATAACTAACAGTGATGTGGTCATTTATTTTTATGAGTAAAGAACTAAAGTGTTACGAGTATAAAAGCATTGAGTATGAGCAATATGTTATAACACCAAAAATATGTCACCTCACATATCACATCATCTATGGTGTTACAACATCATTATAAGGATTTATCCGTATTTTATAACACCCATTATTTTTCATCTCATCATTTTTTTTTGAGTTTTTTATAATTAAAAAACAAATATACTTTTATTAAACAAATATAATTTTATAAAATATGTTATTTAAATAAAATATAATATTTAAATTAAACATTTTTTGAACAGCTAAATGTATAAAAAAAGCTAGCAAAAGAAACTAGCAACAAAAGACAATTAATTCATAAGGGGTTTTTCATTCACTCATTCCAATTCTTTCGAGCTTTATGATTCCTATTACAAAACGAATTGAAAGGAAAAGAAATAATAAAATCAAACATGTACTCTTTCCTATACTTCACGAAACCGAAGACTAACACATTCTGATACGTCAACAACACCCAAATCAAAGTAACACAAATTGATTCCATAATCACCTTATTAAACCAATATGAATGAAGAACCATCAATCCATTGCATTAACTCCAAAATTGAAGAAAATGTAGGAATCGGTTTATCAACCAAACACGCCACTTTTAGCCAAAGTTTTTTTGGCCAATGTGCACTCGAAAAAGAGGTGATTTTCGTCTTCTAATTTACGATCACAACACGGGTACAACAAAATCTCCCCCTCAATACCCCATCGATCCAAGTTACATCTCGTAGGCAACCTATTAAGAAGTAAAAGCCAAATTAAAATATTAATATTGATTGGGAGGTATTTGTTCCATCTGGTAGCAACCTCAATGGAAAGAAGCTTCAACTTATCTAACCATAACCTAGCATCTCTGACCAAGAACATATTATTAACGCCGAGAGACCACCTCCAAGAATCAGGATTATTAGACAATTGAATTGAATCAATAAGACTCAATAATTGATCTAACTGAGTAGCCAACACACCACCATTTATATTACGGCTCCACAAAAAGACAAATTCGAACCATTACAAAGCTCACTAACCACCACAACTCTATTACAAGAAATAGCAATAAACGATGGAACCGAGCTCTAAACATAATTTCGCCACACCACACATATGACCAAAACCTTATGTTAGCACTATTTCCCACTTTTTTAGACATGGTATCAAAAGAAATAAGACCGTTACTATGTAAACCCCACACCAACTGAATAATATCCATCCAAACTCCTGATTTCGCATTCTTTGGTTTAGCCATAGAGAAACCACCATCATTACCGTTACAGTTTTAATCACTTATTGTCATTCAAAAAACGCCACCTCCACTTGTAAAAAAAAAGCATGATTAAATGCTTATAAACTCCTAATAGCCAACCTCCCAATCCAAAATTCTACGCATTTGTTGACCAACTAGTAAACCAAGATACATAAACGGGAATGAATGTGCCCTACACCCAACAGAAATCACTACATGTTGAATCACATCAAAAGAAACCCCAATATCATATAATTTGGACTTATGTAAATTAATTTGCAGCCTAAACATCATATAAAATAATCTCAAAATTCTAATAAGCGCCCAGATATTCTCCACACCCATTCTCCCAGAAAAATTGCATCATAGTTCGTTTTAATTGTGATATAGATGTATATGTCCTCCCCAAGGATTTCTGGTTAACGTCGTACATCTTTTTAGTAGAGAGGTTGCATCTATTCAAGTAGTTCGTTAGTACAATACTCGTACATCATAGTAATGAACGTATCGTCATGGACATCATCATCGTAGACGAGTCGAAAAGATCCGTAATATTTTTTGAAGAGTAATTGAAATTGTATAAATATAGAGAGAAGAATTGGGTGGATAGAATTAGAATAGATCGTATGTATTTATAGGTAATATATATATATATATATATATATATATATATATATATATATATATATATATATGTTTTTTAATTAATGTCGATTGCGTCAGTCAAAAAGGAATAAGCCAATCAGCTTTCTCGTTTCACCCCGTCTTCTTCACAATGAGATACACCATAACATCCCCCTACGAGAAAGAGAGTGTTGTTCATCACGTCTTAACACCGTTTCACGAGCTACATTAGCCATAACGGCTCCTTAACAGTCTCATACCGAGTATTCTAAAATATGGCAATAGATCAGAGAGAGCATCAGGATAGGTCCCTAGATAGGTCCTTATTCCCAGCTCTAATGAGGAACATGGATCCCAATAGGGTATCGAGAAATTAGCATTTATCAATTATTATTTCCTATTAAATGAAAATAACGAGAAAAATGGATTACCATATAATTAGCTAAATTGAGAATTAATATATTAGTGTTTTGTCAATCATAATTTTTTTTAGGAAACGTCAAATAATATCAAAATATAAGTTCACATCTAGCAAGTGACTAGAATCAGGATGAAAAACAATGATTACAACATCGCATTAGATACATATAAAATGGGAGCAACATCAATATATCTATATGTATGCATTATTTCCCATATGCTTATACCAAGTGTATACTAGTGATATAATGTAACGACCCAAAATTTAAGACCAAAAATTTATTTTAATAAAACATTACTTAAAGCAAAATCATCAATCCAAAACATAAACAGAGTATTAATTTTCAAAACACATGTTCGTTATCAGAGTAAAACATTCGTAGGCTGTCTAATCAATGGTGTGTGCCATGCGATCACCCCGAGCTCTTCCCTCCGCTACCGGAAGTACCTGAAACCAAAACTAAAAACCATAAACACAAAGCTTAGTGAGTTCCCCACCCTACCACATACCATGCATAACCACATACTACACATTCTGGGCCACACCCGCTATCCTGGGCCTCGCCCACTATAACGGCCCTGTCGCTCCAGACCCCGCCTGGCTTCGAGCCCCGCTCGGATACAGATCTATTTCACTTAGGCCTCTCCTGTCATAGGGCCTCGCCCGCCAACAAATAATAACACATAAATATATCACAGGGCCTCGCCCGCCGACAAATAATAACACATAAACATATCACAACACATAAGCTAAACTCATACGACTGATCCTGTCCTAAGGCCTCGCCTATCCTGGGCCTCACCCTTGTCCTGCTACTGATGAGTCATGGAACCCCGTCCACGCTCCTACTGGTAGTGAGATAGGGGCCCAACCCACTCTCACTCCTTCCCTAACTTGGGCCTCGCCCATGTTCTGCTACTAATGAGACGTAGAACCCCATCCACACTCTGTTATTGGTGAGATACGGGACCTTGCCCACACTCACCTCCCTACCAGGCACATACATGTATCACACAGACAACAGGTATAAACTATCATATAAACAAATCCTTGGGCACCCGCCCACCATTAATGGACCTCGTCCTAAATATCATACTAGCATACTGTGCCTAGGGCTAACCCCCGGGCCTTCTACTCATAACTACATGGGCCAACATTGTGGCCTTAGACCCATTCACACAAAGGAAAACTCACCTGCACTTAGGGATGGCAAAAAAACCCGAACCCGACAAGAAAACCCAAACCCCGAAGATTTTGGGGCGGGTCGGGTCACTCTTATCGGGTTTCGGGTCATTATCGGGTTTTTAGTTCGGGTTCGGGTCAGGGAGTGAGGTATGCATGCCCCGACCCGCCCCGACCCGAAAAATTATATATATATATATATATATATATATATATATATATATATATATAATGAGATTTCATCCCTCTAACCCATTTCAGCCACCCGAAGACTCTAACCTTCAATCCCATCACGTATTCCCAATTTCTCACTATTGTGATGAATTTAGTTACGATATTAGACTTTAGTAATTTCTATTTGGTTCACTTATGTTAAGAACTTATTTGTATTTTAAGCATTTGTAAGGTTTTAATTTCTCAATTGTTTCATTGTAGTTTTCCTAATTTTTTCTGCCACAATTTTCGGGTCGGGTTTCGGGTCTATATCGGGTTTCGGGTTTCGGGTCGGGTTCGGGTATGGGATATGCCGCCCCGCCCCGAACCCGCCCCGTTGCCATTCCTACCTGCACTGGTTGAACTTGTTGATGATCTCACTAGCTGCTATCCGGAAACTCTCTGAACTCCTGCTCCCCTTGCTCCCTGAACTACCAATGTCAAAGCAACACTGAGTCTAACTGACCCCGAGAGACAACCAAGTCAACTCTGGTCAAAGTCAAAGTCCTTATCAAATTCAACCTTCCAGGTCAACCCTACTCGCCGAGTCACCCTACTAACTCGTCGAGTTCATATGTTCAGAGTCCTTCCTATCCGTGTCTCGACTCATCGAGTCAGTCCATGACTCGCCGAGTCTACCGATTTCCGAGTCCTAACCTATCCAACTCACCGAGTCTCCACTCGACTCACTAATTCGAGTCTCAAATTGAAGGGTTTGGGGTTTCGTGACCTGACTCGCCGAGTCCAAGAGCAGACTCACCGAGTACAAGGCAATCTTCATCTGACTCGACGAGGTGTTCATCCCACTCGTCGAGTTGCTCCTAATCTTCATGCTACTCGCCGAGTCCACTCAAAAGGACTCGCCGAGTCCATTTAGATCTCCTTACATGCAGAGGACTTTTGAGTCATGCATGGACTCCAAACTGTAGATCTACCCTTCCCAAGCCTATTCCTCATGTAAATTTGCAAACTTTACGTGTAGAGAAAGAGATCTAGGCAAAATACACCATAAACTAGGGTTTAAGGCAAAGAGGCTCCATAACCAACTCAAGGGCAGATACTTTATGCTTCTCAAGACCATAATATGCTTAGATCCGAAGTAGCAACTTCAGATCTGGCTTCTAACTCGAAAGGGGTAGCTAATCATGGCTAGAAAACCCCCAAAACTCACAACCATAATAGATCTAAAGGAGAGAAACGACTTAATACCTTCAAATATCATAAAGTTTTCCAAATCTTTAGCTCTAAGACCAATCCTTGAAGCTTCAATGATTCCCCTTCTTCTTCTTCCTTCAAATCACCCAAAAAATGGCTTGGAAGCTTAAATGAGCAACAATGGGGCTTAGGGTTCGATGTTCTGGGTGAAAGAGGCAGTAAAGGAACCCTATGGGAGAGAATGAGATGTTTAAATAGGCTCCAAGTCTCGAATTTAGGGTTTTCCTCGCACAGACTAGACTCGCTGAGTCCCCTTGGCCAACTCGCCGAGTCAGTCACTTACTCCTCGACCCGGATCCCGCTCGGACTCGCCGAGTTCCTCCTTGGACTCGCTGAGTTGCCCTTTAAAATTAGGGTTTTCTTTCCTTTCTTGGCCTTCCAGACTTTGGGTGTTACATATAATATCATCCGCCACTATGGTAGGAGACTGGATCACCATGTTAAAAACTTTGTCTTTCCTCATCCTCCATAATCTCCAAAGCATCCCATAAAATATCGCTAAACAAAGCTTGTGATTTTTTGGACAATTACCCCAACCTACTCCAAAATTGAGAAATTCCACCACATCCGAGAATTCTCTATAAGGAATTCCACACCATCTAAAAATCACTCTTGAACTTTGCAAGCAAAAAAGAATCTAACTAGAGCATGATCCACTATTTCAAAATCTTCATTGCAGGCAAGATAGTTGTAACACCCCGAGATTCAGGTACATTTATTCCACCCTTATTCTTTGTCAATTGGTCATGATTGGTCCTTGAGTGGAAGAAGCCTTGCAAGTGAGTACGTTAGTCGTACCAAAGGGGTACGCTATGCGTACTCATGCACTTATTTTAAACGCGAAGTCGCTATGGTACGCTGGGCATACCCGGCCCAGATGCAAAACCCTAATTAGACTTGTGCACTATTTAAAGGATGCTAAGGCTCATTTCTCAGCCTCCATATCAGTGAGTAAAACCCTAAGAGAGAGCCTTCCATCGTCCTTAGTGAGTGTGTGTGTGTTCTTGGAGCTAATAGTGCCTTGGTGTGTTAGTAAAGAAGGAAGAAAGGAGCTTGTGGAGACTAAAAGCTTGAAGTGCAAGTTTGGATCTGAGGTCTACAGAGAAGGGAGTTGCATTTAGAGGTATAAAGTTCAAAACTTTCCTCTTCATTTTGGTTGTTGTTGCATGTGCCATTTTTAGGGTTAAAAACCCCAAAGGTGGAGACTTTATGAGTGTAAGGTGCTCTATGGTCCGAGATCTGTCCCTGTTCAGTAGTATTTGTGGTCTAGATCCATAAAGTTCCCATCTTGGTCGTTGATATGAGGTCATGCTTGAGTTCTATGCTTTCTAGGGTTAGAGAAGGAAATGTTTTGGGTGCTAGTGACTTATTCAGCCATGCAAAGGCTTAAAGTCATAGACTTTATGGTTTAAGAGGCTTAGAAATGGTTAGATCTAAAAGTTGGACGTGGATCTTAACTGTTTAAGACCCCAAGAGCTGAAGGACTGAAATTGGGTATTACGTCGGGTGTAATTCCAGTACGTGCAGCGTAAGGGGTGGCGCACCCCGATCCTCTGAAGGTATCGATTACGCCCAACGTACATGTTTGGTACGCGCAGCGTAACCCAAAGGGTTGACTTTTGTTGACTTTTAGGGTTGGTCAACTTTAGGGTATTTGAGCCATGTGAGGGGTAAAATGGTCTTTTACCATCATGATAATATTAAGAGAAGGGATGGTCTAGCCTTGGGAAATGTGTTGATGTTGAGTGTTTATTTCATATGATTAGGCGGAGGCTAGATCTTATCCCACGGAGTCGAGATTTCCGAGATTTACGAGTTACCGAGCTACACAAGGTGAGTCTTCTCACTATACGTTACCTAGAGTGGTATTTATGTAGACCGGAGGGTCTTATGTGTTATGTATGAGATTATGTGAATCTATGTGCTATGTGATATTTGTATGTTATATGATTGTGTAGACTGGACCGGAAGGTCCACTAATACAGACCGGACCAGAGGGTCCAACGATTCAGACCGGGCCGGAGGGCCCAACGAGCTGCGGGATTGGAGGGTCCTCCTGAGACACATCGACTGGAGGGTCGTATAGTAGCCTCGAGTGGCGTATGTGTTGTATGTGGTAGTTTTGGGAACTCACTAAGCTTTATGCTTACAGTTGTTGTGTTTTGTGTCTCAGGTACTAGCGAGGACCGTGGGAAGGCGCCGGCGTGACCCGTACACATTAGAGACAGGATTTGATGTTTTGAGATCTTGGGATATGTTATGTTTTGATAACTATTGTTGAATGCTTTTAAGAATATTTTTACGTAAACTTGGTTGTTGAAAAATGAAAATTTTGTTTTGAAAATCTCATCGTTACAAGTGTGAGATGAAATAGCAAACTCTTTCCATTAAAGTTTTTGAAACAACATGAGCCCTACCAAGTTTCGCTCTCCATATAACACACATAACTTTTAATGGGACAATCTTTATCCATGTTATCGGTTCACCTCCCAAGATAGTGATGTTTTGAATTAATAGCTTTTCGAATGAAATCTATTGTTACACAAAATTATAGATATTCTTTATTGCCATATGTCGGTGATTTATCATTTAAGTGTAATTGGAATTTATAATAGTTTTCAAGGGAACAAATTTATGATTTAATGTTAGTAAGATTATATGGAATGCAAACTTGTATATGGTGAGTTTGATTCTGAAGAAGACAAAATGTGAGGGTTAAGGGGGACACATCTCCTTCGTAACACCCCTCACATGGACCTATTTGAAATCGCCTTTAATAAAATCTTTCAAACAATTTTAGGTTTTTAATTTGCGGAAAAACGATCCCAAAGTTTAACTCAAATATTTAAAAGAGCTCAAATGTGGATAACAGTCCCAATTAAAATTTTCCAAAACGTTTAGTGGTGTGATACAACATTTCATGTGAGAGTGCTACAAAAAAATATCAAAATAAAGGTTTAGGAATACATTACAAACCAAAGATCATCTAAATATCCAAATATTATGAGTCTCCTAAGCTTCTGTCAATATCTACTAACCTGCAAAACGTAACATCCAAAATTTAAAACCAAAAATTTCATTTTCATAATAATAAAACTGTCAACCAAACGTGTTCATAAAACCATAAAGGAAAATCAGAGAATGTAAATCAATCATCCTAGTATATCCAAGTCAAATGAGGCAAAAATCATGGTGGGTGCAATGCGATGACCCCGAGCTCTTCCCCTTCGATTTGGAAGTGCCTAAAACATAAACTGAAAACCATAAGCACGAAGCTTAGCAAGTTCCCCAAAATACCTCATACCATACATATCAAACATATAATGGGCCATGCCCAATAACCATCAGGCCCCGCCCGACTTCGAGCCCCGCTTGGAACAAATCTGTCGATATCATGTGATGGGCCCCGGCCAATACACCCATCAAGCCCCGTCTGGAATCGGTCCCCGCCTGGCATCCATACAATACATACACACATGCAAGGTCACACAGACAACTAGCATACAAATAACCATAATCCATGGGTAGGTATTGGTGCCTTCAACCTGCTACACGCTAGAAGGAGACTCACCTCAACTACTGAAAAATCAGATAAATGCTTGGTCTGCTAATCTGTGAAATCTCTGCATTAAATATGATCAAATAACATCCTAATTAATAATTAGGGCATAAACCAAATCTAAGAGTCTAAGTCTTTAATTCCGATTCCTAGGGTAAAAGACCATTTTACCCTTCCCTTACTCGGCTTAAATATGAAACCCCAAAAGGGCCCAAAAGTGGCCCAAAAATCAAAGGAGGCCCACAGCATGGCGTACGCCCCTGGTACCTAACACATATGCCCCCGCATATGCTGGTTGACCCGAAAGCAGGTTGTTGACCCAGTATGCGCAACGTACTAAGGAGTACACCCAACATACTGGTTAGAGTCCTAAAAGCTACCCTAGGATCTTAATCCCTTAAGACCTTAACATCTAAAACTCAGATCTACTAATAAATGATGTCTTAATCCATAAAGTTGGTAACTTTACCAACTTGCATGGCTTTATGGGACCCAGTACTCGTTTTTTTACCATTAAGACCCATAAGAAGAGCCCTAACTCATATATGGTCCAATATAACGCATCAAGATAGCATTTTTATGCATAATGAACATCAGATAGGCTAATATCTAGCATTCCTAGCTCCTGGAATGGCTCAAACTCACAAGGAGAGCTCATGGGGACAAAATATACGAAAACAAAGCCCTAAAGTAGATCTAGCAAATGAACTTCTCAAGGGGGAAGCTTTATACCTCAAAAAGCTTACTAAGTTGGTGATGGATCTGGATCAACAAGCTTCAACTACACCAATACAACTTCCAAGAGCTCTTTTTCCTTCAAGTCACCAAAAACACCCTTAAAGGTCACTTCCAAGCTCAAAACACTCAAATAGCAATTAGGGTTTTGTTCTCAGTGTTTAGAGAGGTGGAGGCTGGTCATATCACGGTCCAAGAGCAACTTACGTTTTTTAAATAGGGCTTAAACCCTAAAAATCAGTGTTTGTCCTAGGTGGTCGTACGCCCAACGTACGTGGATGCCTCCACGACCAACTTTCAATCCAGTACGCTCAGTGTACTGGATAGGGACCCATATGAAAAAGTTTTAAGTTTGAGGCAAAAGAGGAATACCTAAAATGAGAATGTTATAATTCTTCCCCACTTGAATCATACTTCATCCTCGAAGTCCATCGCTGCAAACAACTATGGATAATGCACTCTCATCTCGACCTTAGGCTCCTACGTCTATTCTGAACCCCTTGCGGTGCTTCCATTGCACCTTTACCATGTACAACATCTTGTTTCGCAAATCCTTCATCTTTTTTTTTCAAGGATGGTAATCGGTCTCTCAGTATAATTCAAACGATCATCCACCTGAATATCCTCCAATGGAACCACCGCGAAATCATTAACCAAACATTTTCGCAACTGAGAGATGTGAAATGTGTTATGGATCTAACTAAGCTCATCGGGTAGATCCAAGAGAAAAGCAAGCCTGCCTACCCTACCAAAACCTTGAAAGGACCACTATACATGGGGCCCAACTTGCCCCTCTTCCTGAATTGGATAACACCTTCCCAAGGTGATACCTTCAGGAGTACCATGTCCCCAACTTGGAAATCTAGATTTGATCGGCGCTTATCATCATAACTCTTTTACCGACTTTGTGTTGTATGAAGTCTACCCCAAACCTGCTATATCAACTATGTCGTCTTAAGTTCCACCTCAGTACTATCCATGACTCGCTGACTAGCCTCACCCCAAGATATCAGGGTCATGCACTTCCTCCCATAGAGCATCTCAAAAGGAGGTTAATCAATTCTAGCATGATAAAATTTTTTATACGAAAGCTCCACTAAAGTGAGATAGGTGTCCCAACTCCCACTAAAATCCAATACACATGCATGAAGCATATCCTCCAAGTTCTGGATGGTCCGCTCACTCTGTCCATCAGTCTGTGGGTGGAAAGTCATGTTGAAATGTAGATGGGTACCCAAGTCCTTATGAACCTCTTCCATAACCTGGAAGAAAATCGGACATCCCTATCTGAAAACATTGAAACCGACACCCCATGCGATGCCACAACCTCCATGATGTGAATATTGACCATCTTCTCTGTCGAAATATTCTCCTGAATCGGGATGAAATGTGCACTCTTGGTCAATCAATCAACGATGACCCTTATCAAATTTGCTCCGCACGTTGTCTGAGGCAACTTTATGATAAAATTCATCGTAATCTCTTCCTATTTCCAAAAGGGGATTTCCAACAGCTCCCTTTTTCCGTAGGTTCGCTGATGCTCAGCCTTGACTTTCCTGTAAGTCAAGCACCTATCCACATACCAGGCCACGTCTCGCTTCATGCATGGCCACCAATAGTTGGGCCAGAGATTCCTATACATCTTTTTCACTCCAGGATGGATATAGAATCTCGACTTGTGCGCCTCCTCCATCAATACCTGGCGCACACCACCCTAATATGGGACCCATACTCTCCGATGTATGCTCAATAATCCCCGACTATCATAATCAAAGGAAGCCACCTGGTCCACTATATGCTCGGTCTTCTTGTTCTCTTCCTTCATATCCTCATCCTGAGCCTCTCGAATCTACTCTAAAAGTGGGGGTAATAACTATCATCCTTAAACACACATCCCTGATCGGATCCACGACCGCCTTGCAGCTGAGAGAATCGACCACAACGTTGGCCTTCCCCGAGTGATAAAGGATCTCACAATCATAATATTTCACCACATCCAACCATCTACGTTGTCTCATGTTCAAATTTGGTTGATCTATCAAATACCTCAGGCTCTTGTGATATGCGTAGATAGTACAATGGAAACCATAATGGTAATGTCGCCAAATCTTGAGGGAAAAAAGCACAACCCCTAACTCCAAATCACGTGTAGTATAATTCGCCTCATGAGGCTTCAACTGCCTCGAAGCGTAAGTGATCACATGACCCCGTTGCATCAATACTGCACCCAAAACCATGATCGATGCATCACAATAAACCACAAAATCCTTAACACCCTCCGACATGGTCAGAATTGGCGCTGTAACACCGGAAATTTCAAGACAAAATTTTCATTTAAAATAATCATTTTATACTTAGAAACACTTATTCAAAATCTCATTCATAGTCGAATTACAAAACATAACTCCATTTTTATTTGCATAGAAAACCAGGATCCTCCAAAATATGACTCTTTCTCTGGTGTGTACAATCAAGCCGGTGCCGTCCCGTGATACTGAAAGAAACCTGAAAAACATCACACAAAACACTATAAGCACGAAGCTTAGTGAGTTCCCCAAAATACCACATATAACACATATTAGCCACTCGAGGCTATAACTCTATGGGTCCGTGCACCCAAACTCTGTGAACCCTCAGGTTCTAACTCTGGGAACCTTCCGGTTCCAACTCTATAAGCATGCACAACATAAATCACATAGAAGTAATGCAGTACAACACATCACGTACGTATAGCATACAAATACTCTGATCACCTAACTCTGGTTACCTACTCGAGGTAAAGTATAGTGAGAAGACTCACCTGGCAGGCAGAAAGCAGATATCCCCACACTTAAATCTCGAACTCGCCACCGCCTAACACGTAAGGCAGATACTCTCATGAATATAACTCTCGAGACTAGAATCAATCCTCTCATGACACCCTCTTAAGGGTAAAAGACTATTTTACCCCTCTCTTGGCCCAAAGGCCACATCGCTGACCAAACCCTAAAAGTCAACGGCCAACCCTTGGTCAAAATCAAAGTCCTCAATCTAAGTCAACCCCTGACTGACCCTACTCGCCGAGTCAACCCTGTGACTCGTCGAGTTCCCATAATCAGAACTTCACTCGATCTACGACCTAACTCGCCGAGTCACCCCGAGACTCGCCGAGTCCAACAACTCTGAGTCCACTCGCACACAACTCACTAAGTCATCCCTCGACTCACCGATTCTCGACTCAACCAGAGAATATTGGGACCCTTCGACAAGACTCGCCGAGTTGTTCTTCCAACTCGCCGAGTCCCAACTCATCTTCAAGCAACTCGTCGAGTACACCCATGTGACTCGCCGAGTACCACCGGTCTGAATCCATTCAGAAGCATTCCAGGCCATGCAACTGCTCCAAAACATAGATCTAGTCTCCTACCACTCATCCATCACGTAAAGTGGCAAACTTTACGTGAATCCAAAGAGATCTAAGCCGTTTGCACATTGGGCTAGGGTTTGGGACATGTAAGCTTCATTAAACACTCCAACACAGGGACTTTCATGCTCTCTGATTCTTCTCCCTTCCAGATCTGAGGTACCAACCTCAGATCTAACCTCTAGACTTCCCATTTCATCCATAGAAAAATTCTCACAAACCCCAAAATGAAGAAACAACATAACAACAGCTCAATAACGAGATATTACCTCTAAGTGATGCACCAACTGCAATGTAATTTGAATCCAGGCAAAGCCCCTTGCTCCAAGCATAATGATCTTTATATAAGGCTCAACCCCGAGAATTAGGGTTTTCTCCACTCAGTGCCTACTCGCCGAGTCCATTACACTGACTCGCCGAGTCGGCCACTTAACACGCGACCAAGTCACGACTCTACTCGCCGAGTCTGCACATGGACTCGCCGAGTCACTCTTTCCCAATTTACTCTTTTAGCCCTTCAACTCTACTCTTGATATTTCGGGATGTTACAATCCTCCCCCACTTAAATTAGGCTTCGTCCTCGAAGCCTACAACAACTCAACTCCAGAAATACTCCCACAACGCGCCACCTGGCCTTAATCGGACCAGGTCTCACAAGGCATACTCATCGAAACTCGAACACACTTTCCCTTTTCCTTACGGTGTCCTGACCGCTGTCTCAAACCGGGCACCGGATGTACCCTCTGATAACCACACTCAACGATCCGAGAATTACCCATGAAACATCACTGTCCCAAATCTCAACAATCACTCGACTCATAAGGGTTAGAAGCTATGAACCATCGGATCCCCGATTCGAATCCCATTCCATCCAATCCGTGACGACGGAAAGACCCACTCTTCAATCCCAGAGTAACTCCCATGAGTCCTCTTCTTGCAATCACACACCCATGCCGCACCAACCTTCGCACTCTCGGGTTAGGAAAACCCGTCACACTGACAGCATCTCTAACATCCCCAGGAGAAACCACCACTACGCACACAGCCCTTGATCAGAATCAAGCTGGGAGTCCCAGACTCCATCCCTGCATCCATCCTGAGACTCTTGGCTCTACACCCGCGGAATCCCTTCTGCGTCCTCATCAGACATCCCATCATGATGTCATTCCATATCACTGTCACAGACACAGTGTTCGACCACCATACTCCAAATCACCCATTCTCACTACTACTTCCACTTCCGCGAATCAACACTTTCCCCAGCAAATGAGGGTCTGACACCTCCTCCCATACAACAGCTCAAAGGGTGGCATACCAATGCACTAATGATAGCTGTTGATATAAGATAACTCAACCATGGATAATTACGTGTCGCAACTCCCTCCGAAATCTAATACACATGCCCGAAGCATGTCTTTGAGCGTCTGAATCGTTCTCTCCCTCTGAGGTGTCCTCAGACATCATCATGATAAGCTCTAGCTCATCTCATATCCCTCTTCGAGACTGAGCACCAAGTCAGCTTTTGACTCCACAACTGAGCCTCCAAAGGTCACCCATATCATGATCCAAATATCCCACTAACTTCCTCCCCGTGACCACTATCCCGGCCCCGTGACACGCAAGTCACGAAATTTTCTTTTCCTTATGCAAGAAAATACAATCCAACCGAGGATCGTCTCAACTCTGATCTCTGGTTTCTGCTGCGCATATCCCTTGCGCATCTCACCACATTTCCCGACAGAGACGGGGACCCCAGTCTCGCCCCCGGTCCAACATCCAAGCGCCAAAAACTCAATACTAGGGCTACTCAAGCCCAAAACTCTTCCACATATACACTGATCGGAGAACATTCCATCATCACACTCCCTTGCCATCTAGTGAGTACTACGGCTCCCCGCGGTATCACAACACCCTCTGACTAGTGAGTACTACGGCTCCCCGCAGTATCACAACACCCTCTGACTAGTGAGTACTACGGCTCCCCGCAGTATCATAACACCCTCTGACTAGTGAGTACTACGGCTCCCCGCAGTATCACAACACCCTCTGACTAGTGAGTACTACGGCTCCCCGCAGTATCACAATACCCTCTGACCCCACTAGCTCGTGCTCCGCAGACTATCATAGGCGGCTACCCATACTCGTCTCGAATATTCATCACAGACTCTGGAGACAATCGACATAACAGATGCCCACCCTTGCGAAGATCCATTCTCTCAAAATAATCTCCCTGGATGCCCATACTCGAAGGGCTCTCACTAGATCCATAGATACCTGATATACCACAAGTCGTCTCAACTCAAGATTCACGAATAACTTCGAAATAAAGATATCAATACCCGGATACCTCGGAACACCCCCACTGAACATCACAAGATCCTGCCACAACCACTGATCTCCTGCCCCAAGCACCATATAGATGCAATAATACATTCCCTCTGAACCCCATAACTAGATCTTCATTTTTCCCAAGTTGCAACTTCGGTGTATCCAATTTCTCAATTGCAATATGAAGAAACGTTAACGTTACGAAATACGCTGATAATTCTCCGAAACCCTTTTTCCCGCCGCTCAAAATCCAAACAAAGATACGCATACCGACCCGGGAGTTGGCTGCCCAAACATTCTCTATCTACTTGCCCCAACACTGACCAATGCCAGATTCCTGACCAATAAACACCTGTTGTGGAGACATTCATCCTTCTCAAACAAGTACTTCCTGCATTAACTCACTCTGACCCCTTTCCTCGGTCACCGACATCTCTGGTCTCATGATTTCTTACCGCATATCTCTATACTCCACTTATAACTGCTCTTGACAATTCTCTACTTTCTTACATACGACACCCAGTTCTCCCCCACTTAGGGTTCAAACCATCACCAAATAGCACACAACCAACCATAACTATTTTCTCCAGCAAAATCGCACCTGCCCCCGGAAAGTGCTACACAATGCCCGATAATCCCCCCTTAAGGAAATGAATCGACCTCATATACTCTAAACCTCTGGTGAACTCCTCAAGAACTTCTCGTCACGTCTGCCTCTAGTCGTTCCAAATCTCGTACCAATCTAGTATCCAACAACTCAACTGCTCAATAACATCCCTGGCTCATAGACTGAACCATAAAATCATCGTACCCCCCCACCTCAACTCATCAACCAACGCTCCAACACCGGGATCATCCCAAGAACAGGGACCCACTCCCATATTCAACACCCTATGGATAGAAAACTCTCTGCACTGCTAAACTCGACTGAACTCCCCACTGATACCACTACCGTACACCCTACTATACTCAAATAGGTGTAGCGTGGCCCTCGACTATCTCAGTCCCAACTGACTATGTGCTCATGATAAATCACTGCCTCGCGGCACACATGCTAATTTCTAGGAATGAAAATATGGACTCAGTACTGTGACATCCCCATTTTCACGGCCAGAAAAGACCGATTTTTGTTTATGCTTTATAAAAATCAGAGTTCTTCTTTTAATAAAAATGTTGCGGAATTTGTTCCCAGAAAAACATGATAAATACGTTATTAAAACATTTCCGAAGAAACGTACTTTATTCATTTTAAAACGTTTGGGATGTCATCGTCAATACAGGAACATAAGCATAAACAAAACTTACATTTATTTACACTAGTGATCTACATCTCTTTAAATCTCTCAGTGTAAAGTGACTTCGTATCAACACCTGTGATATAAATAAACTGAGTGGGTCAGGTCGGGAAACCTGGTGAGTACATAGGGTTTTCAACCCACAATAATATAATTATTATGTTTAAACAATCAAACAATCAACCCAATTACCCATCCCCATTATCTTCTTTAGTCTTAAGGATCTACCCTAAGAATCAGCTATTCCTCGTTTATTTAGTCCTAAGGATCATCCTAAGGAATCGACATGAAGTCCATCATTACCAAGGCTTATAGAATATATCTGGTGAACACGTAGTCCGAAACATCTGGTAAACACTTAGTTCAAAAGTAACTAGTGAACACACTTAGTTCAAAATACCTTGTGAACACACTCAGTTCAAAGATACGTAGTGAACACACTCAGTTCAAAAATACCTAATGAGCACCTAGTTCAAAAATACCTACATGTTACGAAACTGCTATCGTTCCACTGGACCGTCTAGTATCGTCCATAGTCGTCATCTATACTCCACTAGATGACTGGATCACTGACAACACTGATGTCTCCCATCGTGTTATCACAAAACAACTATTTCATCTACCCATGTTTTTTCCAACACGTTTTGTAGATATAAAATACGTATACAATTTAAATCATTTAAAACATGTATAAAAATCTTTCACTCAGCATAGACAGCAAGTATTCAGACAATATGTACACATAGCACGTAATTTATATTAAAATACTTCATATCTATGTGTAAGATGAAAGGGACTATGCACTCACAACACGTAAATTATATAATAAATACTTCATATCTATGTGTAAGATGAAAGGGACCATGCACTCACCTGAGAAGGTGGTGACTCGGTACTCGAACAACGCTTCGTTTACTTTAAAATAATTTCCTTCGACGAAACCTAGTATTATCACCAATAGATTTTAGTCTATTATTCGCCGAGACTAATTAATAGTCTAGCTATTATTACTATTATATAAGCGTTAAAAAAATACTTATATAACCCATAATAATATCCCAAGTATTTATTATATGTTCTTAATAACGTTAATATAATTAAATAAAAACTATATTAAAAATAGCGTAGGCGTAGCTCACTTACAGCGGGTTTTATAAAAAACCAGGCTTTGCTTGGAGCAGCGTTTCCGAGCCGAAAAGCTCTTCTTCTCGGAGCCGTTGATATTCCGGGGCTTCCGTCTTGTGCTAGGGAGGTTCCCTAGGCTTTTCGAGGGATTTCGGGGCTAGAGAGAGGTTCTAGAGAGAGAGTAAAGAGAAGAAAGAATGGGAAAGGTGTGAAGAAAATGAGGGTGGGAGAGGTGGTATTTATAGGGTGAAAATGGCTGAACTTGGTGCCACATGTCACCATCTAGTGGCAAGACTTAGGGAGAAAGCAATGACCAAGATTGTGCCACATCACCCATTTTCGCACAGCACACTTCCGACTTCTAAAATCCGTAACTTTCACATATGACCTCCGTTTTTGACGTTATTTATATCCACGCGTAGGTAAAAATAATATATACAACTTTCTTTTTGACTCCATCGGCTAATTCTCGACCGATCTTAAATTTAACAGTACGAGGCGTTTAGACTGTTAAATGACCGCGAAGAATTCGTAACTCCTTCATACGGACTCCGTTTTCATATGTCTTTTTACCATTGAGTTCCTATTAATAAGATCTTCAACTCTCATTTAGGTCGCATAAGCCAAAAACCGCTCGAACTAAAATTCGAGTTTCGGGTTGTACACTGCTAAGCCGAATCTTAGAAAAATCATAACTTCCTCATACGAAGTCAGATTTAGGCGTTCTTTTTATTGACGCTGTTAGTTTAACATATTCTACGAATTTCATTTAGATCACTAAGGCTAAAAAGTCCTCCATCGTAAATTCACTATTTACGCTTCCCGGTGCCGTGTCGGTTCCGTCGCGAAACTTCGACGAGTCATAACTTCTTCGTTATAACTCGGATTTCGGCGTTCTTTATATGTACGGACACCTTGTGACATATACTACAACTTCGTTCAAATTATTTATTCTAAATAATATTTTGTCAAAAAATCATTTTCGACCCCTATTATCTCTAAATTGACTAGCCCGGATCTACGGGCGTTACAAGTACTCCCATATTGCTTGCTGACAACTTCAAACTTTCTAAGTTCCTCTTATGCATCATAATGAGTTTCATGGTGAGATGCACTTTTTCGGTGTTCCTCTAATGTTGGTGTTCCTCTTATGTTCTTTAACCTAACTACCATCAAACATCTATACCTTTCTTGGTAACAACCATAGGCTAACACACACCCATCTTATCTTAAAAGTGAATTATGAATGACAGTTTAGATAAATAATCACTCTTAACTTGTTTCTATTTAAGTTGTCATTCAAGGTTTACTTTTCATGTTTGATGGGTGTATGTTAGTTGATAGTTGTTACCATGTAAGGTATAAATATAGTAGTTAGGTTAAAAAACATTAGAATAACACCAACATCATAGAAACACCCACAAAGTGCATCTCAACATGATACTCACAACGATGCATCAAATGAACGTGAAAAGTTTGAAGTGGTTAGCAAGCAATAAGAGAGTACTTATTTCACATTTCCATTCATAGAAATTATCAGTGACTATATTTCCTTTGTTTATAATAAAAAAGACTACGTGTTACATTTATAAATGATTTGTTAATATTAATATATAACTAGGAAAGAATCCCGCGTTGCGGGTGTTGGAGTTACAAAGGTTGGAGGATATGTTGGAGTTACAAAGGTTGGAGGATATTTCATAGTCTTTTATTACCCATTGTTATTTACAAATTTGACCACACTTAGATTTAGAAACATCTATTTTAATCACAACTTTTTCAGGTTGACCAATGACTGATTTAGTTAGAATCAATGGAATTCCCATGCTTTGCGGGGTTGGTAATACAAGTGAAAACTAACGATGCAATTTCAAATCTTGCTGGTGTTAATCTGTGCAAATTAGAAAAAATCGTTCAATAATTATTAGCAATAGAAATTATCATAATCCAGAATTGAAGATCACATGTAAGAGGAAACACAAAAATATCAGGATCCATAATTAAAATTTTCCATTTACACCAATTGATCTCTCTGTAGCATCAACTAAGTATGATTTAAAATATTTACCAAAACGACTGTAGCATGAAGGGCTTAAAAAAATTCTTAAAACTCATACAATAACTTAAAAAAAAGAAATGAAAAACATAAAAAAAAAAGGAAAACATTGTAAAAAAGGAAACATCAACAATTGTAAACAAATCAATATATAAAAATAAATCAATACATAAAAAGCACCTCAATGTAAACTAAAGTTGCGTCATAATGTTTTTCATTAGTCTATGCAATAAAAATGTCCAAGAAGACAGACAACCATTCAAAGATAAATCCACCCAGAGCATGAATAACTGCAGATCAATTGGAAATAAAAAAATTAAATTAAGTTGTTAATCCTCACAATTTATCATTAATCATATTAATATACTATGTTAACTGCATGCATCATGTATAGATTGATTATAAACCCCTTTAATCACGTACATTAGCAATCAAATTTTAAGCTTATGTCATCAATTTGTCAACAATAAGGGAACGGGAACTCATGACAACATACCTAGAGGATCTATAGAAACCTTCCCTTGAGTCATGAAAGCTTTTGCAGATGGATGCAACTTCCGTTTCAACAAATAGTCATGGATGTAAACATCCAACCTAGAAAAAAAGGGCAATTCCAAACTTAGAATAAAATCATCTAAGAATAAACCATACCTTTATAAATAAACAAAAACTAATATTTATTTGTTCTACATTTAATGCAACCTTTGATCAATTACATGAACAAATAATGTTCTTGCAAAAAGAAGAAAACAAAATGGCCTCATCAAGCAAATCAGTTTGAAATGTGATTAAAATATATCAATTCACCATCAAAACTTCAAGTGTGTGTTATAGTATATGAAGAACAGCTAGAACAAAAATATGAATGGTACTTACATTTGCTCAACTTCCCAACTACTTTGCACCATCTGGTTCACAACCAACTAAGTGGATTTCCACTTACTTCCACGTAAACCAACCATAAATGAAGAGGGGCAAATGACAATGGGCGAGTATGGAGCTACATGGTTGAATGGTGAGGAAGGAGTGGATTAAATATGTTAATTGAAAAAAATATAGGTCATTTTTTCAAAGAGTTTATTTATATGGATTGAATTACTTAATTTCCTTTTTTTAACTTACCAATCATGTAATTAGGTCTACGGTTAACTTTTATATTTAAAAGTAGATTAAAAAAATGTATTACAAATTCAATATATTCATGTATATATCTATTAAACAAAAAAGTGATACAAACAATTTTTTTAATATGACTATTGAAATTCAAATTCCAAACCACATCCAGAAAATTACATACCAATTTCCAGTTATACCCCTGCCTCTCAAACATGTTTAAACTTTTGTCCATCCATTTTGACTATTCTATTTTCCAAGTCAAAAGTTTGAGCTTAATCTTCAAATTTTCATCTATGCCCCTATCCCAGCTCAAATTATAAGTCACATATGTATATAAGTCATAATATTATGGTTAGGAAGTAAAGTTCGTATCAATAATAGCACTTTACTTATGTTTCGTTACACACATCAAATATGATATAGAGAAAGTAAAAACTAAAAAAATCGTCTAGGCAAAAAGTTAAAAAGAAAAAAGTAACAAAAAAGATGAAATTAAAAAAAAACAACATATAAATGTTAAACAAAAGTATATAATCAGATAAAATGAAAAACTTTACAAAAGAAATGGTTAAAAGGGAACATTTCGACCAATCTCTCTGAATAGAAATCATCTATTTCCCATGGAGGAGCAAAGATGGTTAAACAAAAGTGTATAACCAACAATTTTACAAAAAAATAACATATAAATGTTGATGATGAAAACTGATTACTAAATGTTATAATCAGATACAATTAAAACCAAGTAAAAAATGTTTAGCACATAATGAATACATGTCCTAAATTCATAGGCAATTGCCTTCTTCTTCTTCTTCTTATTTTTTTTATTATTTTTTTATTTTTTATATTTTTTTCAGAAGAAAAAAACTGATCTTTTCTAAGCATCTTGGTTCAAGCATTTCATCGAGCAGTTGGGGTGCATAGTGAGACTCTCTTTCAAATGTCAATATGTTGTGTGCATAAAACCCCAAATTAGATGAAAGAGTAAGTATAAAACATTCAAGATGAGGATAAAATATTAACTTTGAAAAACAATGCAGATAATCAATAAAACAAAAGACGAAGGAGTAGTGGTTGATGGCCTAAAAGATGGGGTGTAGTAACTTAAAGAAGGTGTGAAGCCATCAAATGTGTTCCTTCCTGCCTTTGAATCTACCAAGAGTTCTCTATCAGACTTTATATATGAGGCCAAACCTCCAGGTAGCTTTAATTAAGTAGATCTACCTAGAAGAACTAAGCAAATGTCATTATAAGATACAAACAACAACAACAAATTAATGCAATCCTTTGCATAAGCATCAAAAAGCTAGGATCTGATATATTTTAATATAATATTTCCAATTTAGGGTAATGGAGAGGCGGTTACTCGATACCAAGGGCAATAGAGATGACCAATCAAAGGGATAACATATAGAAATTACCTAAATTAATTGTTTGATTCATCAGCCTGGCAGCAAGTAAAACTACCTGAGAAAGCAGACCTTCTTTATCATCATCATCAACACCAGGATCAGGCCAATTCTCAAATAAATGAACCTGCCCCATCTCCAACAACATTTTTTCGAGCTTTATTTGCAGATACCCCAAAAAAGTAAAATCAATCCCATGTGACTTCATTTCATAACAGACACACTCATACACATACACATACCTGTTCGGGAGATAGAATCGAGTTTTCTTTTTTTTCTTTTTTTTTTAATTATAAATTTTTCATAATTTTTTTTTGAAGTTTAAATGATGAAGATGTGGAGAGTTCATTGAGTTGAAGGGTAGCAAGTTTCTGAACGACGAAATCGACCGTTGAAGCCATGAACTAGGAAATTGTGAGAGTAGAAGAGAAAATTGAACAAAAAAGGTACAGGGTTATACTTGGTTTGCATAGACAACTTGAAGAATTTTTGATGAAACCGACAATTAGATGAGGGCAGACCGCTTCTTGGAATGCATCACGTAGAGTACACAAGGTTCTTCAGAACTACAGAGGTGGAGAAGGAGTATTTGTAAGGGTGTGACAGTGTTGAACGATATTGTCTAGGGTAGTGAGTGTGGTCGTTATTTGTTGCTAGTGAGGGATTCCGGCAGGCTTCTTCCGATATACATAACTTCATCTATCACACGATGGTGGAGCAAGCAACCAACAGTGAGACGTAGACCGCTCGTCGGAATCCATTAAAGGAAGAGAGGGGAGACGGTGGGGGTGAAACAGATGATGTGTGATAATCGATAGTTAACCTAATCGAATAGAAAATATGTGGGAGGAGGTCAGTTGGGTATATCGGTGAAGAGAAAGGAAGCAGTAGCTACCGACACTAATCTCATTGTTATAACTGACACGTAGCAATTGTGTAGACAGTAGAGAAAGATGCAAGCTGCACGTTTAATCCATTATTCAGTATAATATACAGATAAAAATATATAATCATCAAAAAGTAAAATCGAAAAAAAAACAACAACAAATAACTGTTCCTTAAGGGGTTTGAAATTAATCTATATATATAATAATTCAAGGGTAATCTTTAGAAAGAGAAATTCTCAGAAAAATCATAATATTTTCAGAAAAATTTTATTTTTGTCATATTTTTTTTCGAACTGAAAATCCTGATTATTTGATTTTAGACAATAATATATCATTTATTGTTAAAAGAAAAAAGAAAAGAATTTTTTGTTAATTTGAGCCAAAATGAAATAATTGAGATTTTATGTTCAAAAAATAAATCTTAGGACTAACATGAAACTTTTTTGAAAATATTAGAATTTTTCTGACAATTTCCCTTTTAGAAAAATCATAATATTTTTGTTATTGGTTAACAATAAGTAATTTTAAGAAAAATCTTTTTATTTTGATCAAATTAACTAGTTAAATCTAAGAAACCAAACAAATGGTTTTTTTTTTGGAAGTTTTAATTGACATTCTATGCTTTTTTTTTTTTTAAGTAAAATTTAATTTGAGATTCTATGCTTTTTTGTAAGTAAAATTTAATTTGAGATTTTCCATAAGTTACTGGATATTTCTCTTCTAATAACTTGACATGCTTAATTACATTAAAAGCACCATTATATTCATGATCATATATAGGGAAGGGGGAATGGAAACCCTATTCCATCAAGAATTGATCATTTCATTTAGTTTAAATAATACCATACATAACATGTTAAATTACAAAATAAAACCTGAATATTCAACTTCCAAAATGAATTAGCCTAATTGTGGAAATGGAAAATAAATATGTATATATTCATATTTTGCCAAAATGGGTTAAACAGTTATTATAAATAAGTAAGACCCAAAAGGTGACCATCTTAAATTCTTAATTGGTATCCATTGCTAACAACGTGCGAGGGTTTCTACGCTTAACATCGTCTTCTTCTGTTCATATCATTTCTCTATATATTCTCAACCTCTTCAACTCATTTTCATTTTCAATAAAAAGAGGAAACCCCAACCGCTTTCTGGATTGGTCCTCGATTCAAGGGCTCATATTCATTCCGAGGTCCATTCAGGTATGCAATTCCTCAATGCACATAAACTGTATCTGTAAATTGTAATTGTCTGCATATATGCAGTTGAATGATATGTACAGATCGTTGCCCCGATTCTTAGGTCTTTTTATTGATTGTTTTGTTACATTCGTTTTGGGTGAGAAACCGTTCTATCTCTTTCGGATTGTGGTAAATAATAGTAATTATTTAACTTTAGATCCAGATATTGGTTTGTTCTTGTTTGAATTAGTTAGCGCTCCGATTGCGTGATTCTCGATTACTTGATTCTCAGTAAACAACTTTGATTCGATAATGTCACCTGCTTAAATCGTTTAGTCGCAACGTTTACAATTGCAGGAGAGGATAAATGTTGGAATAAGGAAGAGTGTATGTAGATCTGTAGAAAGGGTTTCGTGAAGAAGAAAGCTTTCAAAATTTAATTACTTTTTTCTTGTTGTATGTTCTGCAGATATCGGTCTGAAAAGGCAATGTTATTGGATTAAGAACCAGAATTTATCTTATCGATGAAAGGAGGAGGAGGCTACTTCTATGGGCTGAAGATGAGGCAGCTCTCTCTCTTCTTCATCGTTTTTGTTTGTGCATCGATTGTAGTCTGGAATTGGGAGAAAACCCCTCGTCTTACAACTTTGCTTCCACCTCATGATCAATCATTACATATCTTTCCAGGTTTGATTTCATATCTATCTATCCTATCCTCCTTTAAAACAAATCCATGGACTTTCCTACGCAAATCTAAACCATATTCTTATCTTCCTGATCTGCATTTCTAGTAATAAGAGGTGGGAGTTTTATGAATAACTTTGCAGAAGATGTTTTTGAAAACCTTTTCTTTGTTGAACGTTGTGAAACCAGATGAATTGAAAAGGGAAAGGGAACATGTCACTGAAGTAAAACAAGACTTTAAGGAAGATAAACCAGTCGTTAATAATATTCTCCCACCATCACTTTCAACAAATTCAGCATCTTTGAACACTCGACAAGATGAATCCCCAACAACTCACGAAAACCACCATGGTAAAAATTCTCATTCTTTTCTTCACTGTGATTAACAAACTAAAGTCTGATTTTATAAAATATGTCGCTGGATCTTATTATTCCTGTTACATGGATGCAGAGAGCAATAATATTATTGAAAAATCCATTTCTGAAGGAGATGATGACTCAAAACCATTTAAACCACAGTTAATAGCTTCAGTAACCTCCCATACAACAGAGTCAGCTGTGACAGAAGAACACATTGACACTCCAATGACTAATGTAGAAAAGCAAGGTTTGTCTTACTTTCTTTTTTATTTTATTTTTTCATTTCAAGGTCTAATAAATTATTATTATATAGAACAATAACTGAATAAAGATGATACTTCTTAAAGGAATGAGTGCATAAACATTCTTTCTTGATTTGGAAAGGATAGAACCAAATCTGGAATACTGATTTTTAATACTCATTAATGCTTCTTGAATACTCTTTAAACATCAAGACTCATGTTACATATTTTTATATCTCATTAATTTCTTGCCAATTCCTTTTTACACCAATTCCAATTCCAGCCTGCAACTTGGGAAAAGGAAAGTGGATTCCTGCTGATAACAGACCTCTGTATTCCGGATTTGGTTGTAAACAATGGTTATCTGGAATGTGGGCTTGTCGTTTGACACAAAGAACAGATTTTGGATACGAGAAGCTCAAATGGCAACCAAAAGATTGCAAAATTGACGATTTCACAGGACCTGAATTCCTCAAAAGGTAAACAAAACAATCAAAGATTCGATTCCATTTTACATCTGATCAAAACCACGGTTTAACCGATTCCGACGACACATATTCCATTCCATTTCCAGAATGCAGGATAAAACCCTAGCTTTCGTCGGCGATTCCTTGGGGCGACAACAGTTCCAATCTCTGATGTGTATGGTAACAGGCGGCGAAGAGATGCCGGATGTAGAAGACGTCGGAACGGAATACGGTTTAATCAAAGCCGAAGGGTCAACTCGACCCGACGGATGGGCTTACCGGTTCCCAACCACCAACACCACCATCCTCTACTACTGGTCCGCAAGTCTCTGCGATATTCAACCCGTTGACCCGACAAACCACGCCACCGACTACGCCATGCACCTCGATCGCCCACCGGCGTTCCTCCAACATTTTCTCCACAAAATCAACGTTCTCGTTCTCAACACCGGCCATCACTGGAACAGAGGAAAACTCAACGCCAACAAATGGATCATGTACGTGAACGGAAAACCTAACACAAATAGAAAAATCGCCGACATCGGAGGCGCTAAAAACTTCACGATCTACAGCGTCGTGAGATGGGTGAACTCCGAGTTGCCAAAATACCCGGGATTGAAGGCATTCATGAGGTCGATTTCACCTAGGCACTTCTTCAACGGCGAATGGAACACTGGCGGTACTTGTGACAGTACAACGCCGGGGACACTGGAGGTGGTGCAAGACGAATCTAGTGATCCGGTGGCTGCCGGAGCTGTGAAGGGGACGGAGGTTAAGTTATTGGATATAACGGGGTTGTCGTTGGTGAGAGAGGAAGGTCATATATCGAGATATTCCATGCGAGCAGCTCCCGGGACGCAAGATTGCTTGCATTGGTGCTTACCTGGAGTGCCTGACACGTGGAATGAAATCCTTTTTGCACAAATTTGAGATAATATATGTAGTTTTTATTCCCATTTTTTTTAAATGTATAATTATTATTAGTATGTGGGAGATGTAATTAAAAGCAGAGTTTGTTGTTTTTGATATGAAAGAGGGAGAATATTTTATATGTTGTATTTGGTGTATGTTTTTTTTGTACCCAAGTAATTAAACCAATTAATACATTATACGCAAATGTCTTGTTAATTAATCTACTCACTATAATCGATGCATTGTATTGAATATAGAGGTGCCATAGAAAAAGACCATTAAGGTATCTATAAAATGTTGAACTATATAGAGTTTAATAGATTGATATATTATTTTTTTATATTCTATACAAATTTATCAATATTTTGTTTAATAGATTGATATATTATTTTTTTATATTCTATACAAATTTATCAATATTTTTCTACAATGTATTGAATTTTATAAAGTTCAATAAAAAGTAAGATACGATAAAATGAACTTTAAATTCATTAAATACCAATATGATATCTTTTCAGTGGTAAAATTTCATCAATTTAATTTAATAACTATTTGCCACACACTTGCCACCACATGGTTTTAATCAATTTAAAAAAGGGATAATGACTTGAAAGGGTAACCAACTTTCGATTTTTATCACATTTAGTCACTAAATATGAACAAAATTGAAAGTTTGTTTCACTCTAAAAAGTTCAATGACTAAATGTGAACAAACTTCCTCTTGTATTATGTTTTAATAAATTATTTATTTTTGTTAAATTGTAGCAACATTTGTTGATGAAGAAATCTATGAAATAGAAAAAAAAAAAACAAAAAAACAAAACCCTAAAAATATATTTAAAAAAAAAAAAAACAAAAAACCAAAACCGAAATACAAAACCAATGGTTTGACATTTTCCAAAATAAAAAATCAAAATTTCCAATCTGATTTTGCTTTTACAAAAAAATGAACCATTCTCACTGATGTGAATTATGACCATTGGTTTGGCATGCGAAATTTGTGACATCCCATGAATATGTAGTTACAACATCGTCTGAACTCGTAATTCATAGTAAGGGGTTAGAGTATCATCGCATGAATACGTAGTTACAACATCGCCTGAACTCGTAATTCATCACCTACAGGTTATGGGTCTGCTGGTGTTTCCACTGTGTTGTCTAGAATAGTCTGTGGTCGCCATCTATACTTTGGTAGATGACTACATCGCCACATTGCTGGTTAAGGTTATGGTATCTCCTTTCATCCTACATCACATATTCATCATCATCTATATACCTAATTATCATCACATTTCTATCATCACATATCTCTCATCATTTTATTTCATCACACACTAACTATTTCATTTACCCATGTTTCATCCGCAACATATTTGTAGATATAAAATAAATATACCGTTTAAATCTTTTAAAACATGTATAAAATCGTTCATCCAGCATGGACAACAAGTATTCAAATAATGTGCACACATAGCACGTAATTTATATAAAATACTTCATATCTATGTGTAAGATGAAAGTAACTATATCTACCATAAAAATCCCATAAATGCTTCCTAACTTCGAACCCCAAGGTTTACTCTACTAAAGCTTCATATTCTCGGCTCTCTGAACCTAGAAGGGTCCAGATCTATCACACCAAAAAGTTCAAGATAGCTCTTCCTCTCACTCTAGACACTCAAGCTCGCTAGGGTTCTCACTTATGGGAAAGGTAGTGGCAATTGAAGGCCATAAGTGCCTTTAAATATGACTCAGGCCCAAAGATTTAGGGTTTCTGCCAACAGCGCAGACTCGTCGAGTCGCCTCACCAACTTGTCGAGTCCATTCATTAATCCGAGTCATCAGTCGCGACCTTACTCGACGAGTTGAGGCGTCAACTCGCTGCGTCTCTCTTCTTAACTCAAAAGAAAAATACTTAAATTAATACCTGGAAATCCGGATGTTGTATTTTGTTTTTTTATTTCATACATTTCTTCATCAACAAATGTTGCTACAATTAAATAAAAATAAATAATTTTGCTAAAACATAATACAATAGGAAGTTTGTCCACATTTAGTCATTGAACTTTTTAGAGGGAAACAAACTTTCGATTTTGTTCACATTTAGTCACTAAACTTTTTTTCGTTATCTATTTGCCACTAAACTATTGAAACTGTTCACATTTTACCCTTATGACCGGTAACAGCCGGTCATAAGGGTAAAATGTGAACAGTTTCAATAGTTCAATGACAAATAGATAACGAAAAAAAGTTTAGTGACTAAATGTGACAAAAATCGAAAGTTCGTTACCCTTTCAAGTCATTATCCCTTTAAAAAACGGTGAGACTGGCGGGGTTTTTGATAAGGGACAAAAGCTTCGTTGATTGGGCTTTGATAAGGTTAGTTCGACTCCCAACTTGTGCATCTTAATTCAACTTATTTTTTATTTTTTATTTTTTATTTTTTTAAAATCTAATCTACTCTTAGTTCTATATAATTTGGTTTGTGCACTTCTAATTAGAAAGGGAAAATTGAACCTCATGACTAGACTTGTCGTCGAAGCCCAATTACATGGACAGTAAATCCTGAATTCGAGAAACACTAACGTTAAATTTCAAAGTTCTAGGTGAATTTTTGTCCAACCAAAGATAGTTTCGACTGATTGTATCTTCAATTATATAATATATTAATATTCACTTTGGATTACGATCACTGATATCTTTAGAATTTTAGTATATTTATTTTGGGATAATGACTTAGGAGGGTAATAAGGTTTTCAGTTTGTCTGTATTAGGTCACTAAGGTTTTTTTTTGTGCGTATTAGACCAATATGGTTGTTATTACCGTTTAGAAATAGTCCTTTTACCGGTTTTAACGGGTAAAAAGGACAATTTCTAAACGGTAATAACAACCATATTGGTCTAATACGCACAAAAAAACCTTAGTGACATAATACGAACAAACTGGAAACCTTATTACCCTCCTAAGTCATTAACCCTAATTTTAAAGACATTGAGAATATATGACCATCAACAGTAAACTACTTCGTTTATAACTCGCGTCGTCCCATATAACCTGCTACTCCTATATATGGTTAAGCTCTTCATCTATAGTCGTGCCTTTGGGGACATCCGATAAAATTGGAACGATACAGAGAAGATTAGCATGGCCCCTGCGCAAGGATGACACACACAAATCGAGACAACATGTGGATTCTATGGTCAGATTGATCTTCTTGTTGATGTCTTCAACCATTTGTGGCAAGTAAGGGTGATCTTTCTTTCTATAAAGTCTCCTTTAAGTTTTTTACTTTTCTTTTCATTAAGTTTCATGCTTTATAAACTTCCGTTTATGTGTTGTATATAGTATGTATGTATTTGTTTATGTGTTGGTGTTTTTATTCATTTTGCAACTTCAGTCTCTTAGTTCATGTTGTGGTTTTGCTTTTATAAAATAATTGATAATAGACATCCTATACAAGTCCCTGTTGGTTTTACATTTCCATTCGTTATCAAATGTAGACATTGATGGGAGGTATCAAAGTGATATTTTGTTTTTGTACATATGGATGTGTTCATGTAAACATTTAAATGACAAAAAAGAAGTTATTGATAAAATGTTGCATATTTATGTAATGAAGATCATCAATCATATGAGTTTCTGGACTTAAAAGTTCTGGAAGGGTTGTGAGATAAGTTTAAACGGAAGCAACTATTTTCAGTCAAACAAATCAGTCACATTGATTAGTAAGCACGTTTTCTAAATAATTAGGGTTAATGACTTAGGAGGGTAATAAGGTTTTCAGTTTGTCCGTATTAGGTCACTAAGGTTTTTTTGTGCGTATTAGACCAATATGGTTGTTATTACCGTTTTGAACTAGTCCTTTTTACCCGTTAAACCGGTAAAAGGACTATTTCTAAACGGTAATAACAACCATATTGGTCTAATACATACAAAAAAAATCTTAGTGACCTAATACGGACAAGCTGGAAACCTTATTACCCTCCTAAGTCATTATCCCTATTTATTTTGGCTTTTCGCATTAGTAAATAATTAATATATTTAATATAATTATAAAGTAACTTTTTAAATAACACAAAATTATACGGTTGGTTTTTTGGTTCGCGAGAATTAGATGAATGTTTGTTTTTGATCCGATACATTTCAAGTATAATAAACAAAAAAACAAACTAAACTAAATAAATAAAGAACAAAAGAAAAGAACACAATAAATTCACCAAATTGGCTTTCACCAAGAAATTGTTTATTTTCACCAAGAAAACAAGTTTTCAAAAAGACGGTCACCAAGTCGACTACATTAGGGTTTCACCATAGTGTTGAATATATACTAATGTATACAAATATATCTCTTGATTGAAATGATTGTATCTAATCTATACTACGAACCGATCTTCATAACAAATACATCAGATCTGCTATCTATTATATACTTATCTATATCATTACCTAATATACCAATATTACACGAAATTACTATCTACACGTTGATGCTGCTAGACTTGAGACGCTGGCATTGATGCTGATCTTGATGTTGGTGCTGACAGATAGCGTATAAAGTGTTTGATTCATCAGATCATAAGATGTGACCTTACAATTTCCCACTATCTGATTATATAAAAACTAATTTTTAATAGATTCTTCAGTTCATGCTCCCTATGAAAGTAAGGTTGAAACTTTAAGTTCTTCAGCTTTGATAAGGCTCCCCCCCCCCCCCCCCCCCCCACCCGAGAAAGTGACTTCCAAATTTTGAACATCAGCAATCAGCTTGGCTCCCCCTTAGATTTTGCTTGTCTTCCAATCAACATTTAGTAGTTGACAATTTTCTCCCCCTTTTTGACATCAACAACAAATGTGGAACTGGAGGAAGTGATCAATGTATCAAAAATTGCTACTTGTAACCCAATAAGATTGTGATGTCTCTTGATAGTGTGGGCTTAAACTACCATTCACTAACATAGTATTGCGAGATTTCATCAGCGTGTGGTTTCATACGCAGACTCATTAATCACTTTTATTAGAAGAAAAATGGCAAGAGTGGTATGATGCGTGTAATACGTTCCGGTATGATATGTACCCATCGACAAAGATTTTTCGAATTCTCATTAGTGTCTGGATTTATACGCTGAATCATAAATGTCTAAAGAAGAATATATGGAGAGAATGGATTGTTTCCGTCACACTGAGGTGGAATCAACATGAATCATAAACAATGATAACCAATCAACAAGAAATGGTTTATGAAGGTCTGTATCGATCGGATACACTTCAAGTATAAAGAACGAAAATAAGAAAACATAAAACAGAAAGTAAATAACACAACGAGTTCTCCAAATTGTTCTTTCACCAAGAAAGAGTTTTTGTCTTCACCAAGTAGACGGGTTGTAACAAAGACGATTGACACAAAGCCAAACTCTCTACATTAGGGTTTACTTTAATGTGGATTATATACTAATCTATACATGTATATCCATGATTTAAGGGATTGTATTTTATCTATACTAAGAACCGATCTTCATAACAAAGATATCATATCTTCTATCTATTCTATAATTATCTATATCATTACCTAATATACAAAAGATTATATAGAATAACTATACTATGCGCTGATGCTGATAAGCTTGATATGCTGGCGCAGGTAGTTGAGAAGACGCTATCGCTGATAGATAGCTTGTACGAGTGTTTGACTTATCAAATCATAAGGTGTGACGTTACAATCCCCCCTATCCGATGATGTCAAAACTAATCTTCTTTAGAGTCATCAGAAGAGCCATTGTAAAGCTTGTCAACTTCTTTCAAGATCTCAGGCTTGACCCATCTAAATTTATCAATTTTAAGTTCATCTAGTCTTCTACTAAGCTCCAGAGATATCAACATGCGATATCCTCTTTCCAGTTTAAAAGGACCAAGTCCTTCCAAGTGAAGATGAAACAAATGTTCAGTCGGAGTAGATGGAAGATCATCAGTGCATTGAAAGCACATTTGATTCTGACTGTCAAGATAAAATATCCCAAGCTCCATTTCAGGAATGAACATGTATTTGACTTGTTCAACACCCACTGGTAATTCATTATTGATGTAACAAGTGTCGCCTAGAATGAAATCCTGAAAGGACCAATGAATCTGGGGCTCAACTTGCCTCACTTCCGAAATCGGATGACATCTTTCCAAGGTGACACCTTCAGAAGGACCAAGTCTCATGTTGAATCTATATGCTCAAGAATCATTATCGAATGACATTGCTAATAATATATGATCCTATAGGGTCACACCTTTATCAAGTTGACACATTTTGTATATTTATTATTAATGTGATTGTTAATAAATAATATCGATTCTTGTATTTTAATTAGGGAATATTTTTTTGTGAAAATAATAATTATAAGATAGTATAACTAATTATTATTTTACATGGTATGAATTAATAAGTCATGCACAACATTTTGTACTATTTGGATTCTTTTTTCTTTTACCTAAGGACAAAGTTGATATTTTATAAACATGGTTTTTATAAAAAAAGAATCATCATCTTTTCAAGAGGTATGTCCTAAATTATTAAACAAATATAGAGGTTACTTGTCAACCTCCATGCTTTGTTTCCCCATTCTGCTAAAGGCTACAAATACTTTAGAGTATTTTATTAAAAGGATAGAGTTGCTTTATATTATTTTAATATAAATGCATGTTTTGCATGTGACTGTATAAATGAGTGTTTGCTTGCAAAAGTTGCAAGTTTTTGGTGAAACCTTCTCTTTTATTCTCCATGGCCGAAACCTCTCTCTTCTCCCTCTTCTTGTTATATATGGGATGAGAGGTCCGAGAAATAGATGGGATAAACATGTCAAGTTAAGAAATAGTTGTTTAGGATCCCATAATCTAGGAGTTACATAAGATAGCCATTGTCTTTAGATCCAACGACGTAGTCTTCAAAGTGATGCGCCCATACTTCATAGTCTTGAGTATAGAGAATCGGAAACCTCGTAGTGGATCCTATACTATTAGAGATGTTGATTGGATTGATTTGTGAATCGTCGTGAGACATGATGAAAAACTTCTTCTTTTAATATGTTTGAATCAGACTTGTAAAGTTGAAAATAGGGTTTTATCCAACACCAGATACAATGCCAACAAGAAGAAGACAACTTCTATATATTCGATAAAAAGGGAAACCCTAATGGATTCTTCAAACAGAAGAGATGCGTATATATTACACAGTCTCCCGCTCTGATACCAATTGATGTGATTATTGAGCTATTAGATCGATAGATTCAAAACATATAAACAAGAATGAAGCAATCAAAGAACACACAAATGGATCAAAAGATGTGAATGATTAATATCTCACACCTCAGAAGAGCTCGATGAAGAACTTCGACTGTAGAGGTGTGCTTAGGGTTACAATTCAAAAGCTATTAATGAGAATGATTCCCTTAAAGCTATGCATGCATGCATAATATATAATCTAACCATAATGCTTAAACCATGGTTGGACAAGCCCAAACCAAGTAATTAAAATATCAGCATTAAGCCCATATAACGCAACACTCTAAACCCAACAATGTCCTTTTGACACTAGGACACTAGTAAAAGATGAGTGATGGTGCATTAACCTAACACATTAAACTGGAAGGTGAAGCCATCATAAAGAAAGAACAATAGTGAAAGATACATGAAGGTATATCTCCAATTTGAAAGAAGACAAGCAGTATGAGGGACATCTCCATTATAAGAAAAGATAATAGTGTGAATGATGGTAAGTCCACAAGAGTACCTTGCTCTAAGGTGTTAAACTATTGTGATAACCAATTTAATGGGAGGAAATTTGTAAGCTCCACTTCCAAGTTTTATGATTGGTAATGAAATGTTAAGATTACACACTATATATGATGAGGGTGACAGAAGAAATAAGACTCCAAAGTATGATAGCTTGATGATGATGAAGTAGTATTAGGAAGGTGTTATATGATCGATAAAGGAGGAATATGATTCCACATGATGGATCAAATAATGCAACTTGAACATCAAACGATTTTATAGTACTAGCAAGGTGTGGACAAGAATGAACACTTGAAATTGTTAAAAAGGATTGTCAAGAAGACAATGACGAGTAAAGGAAAATTTTGAAAGGATGATACATAAGTGTGATGATGCGATGTTGCAAGAACTCACAACCCTCTGGAAGCTGAGTAAGAACAACATACGATGCTTGGAATTATGAGTTACATAAAGAAAACAAGGATAAAAGATTTAGAGCATCTAAGATGTGCAACTTGATAACACGGACCGGGCACATTCAATTACAATTGAGTAGTAGGTTTGGGTATTGCTATTAATCTAGATTCGGCAACCAGACGAACAATGGGTAGACTTATGATAATGAGAACTTTTGTTATGAGTTTATACAAAGGATATAATTTTGAATCAGGTCATTATGGGTCACTCATCTGTGACCAAAGGACACATAAATAAATTGATCTAAAAGTTGGTTTTGTATTCACAATGAAGAGCTAAGAAATAGAAAGAGGCAAAATATGATGATACATAGGAAGTTAAACTGGCAAAGTGCGAAATAGAAGACCCGAGTACTCGAACAATAATGTTGAAGGACACACGAATGATGAAATTATGATTGAAACTATATGTGGTTAATAGTGAAAAGCAAAGGTGAAATTCGAGATCCATACAGAGTAAATGTGAGGCAAAGAGTTTACTGCGAAGAAATAAACAACACATCCTGATGCATGATAAAGATCATATTGTGATCCAAACCTTAAATAAATGCCTTCATTTCTTTTAAGGGGTAGCTAGTTAGAAAGAAGCAAGTTACAAGTGACAAGATAATTTGGACCACCAAGATTTTGAAGTTGAGTTGAGACAACATCATGTGCTTTAGATCTTCTTGTCATGGTATGCTTAGGCTTGTAGGTCTAAGAAATGTGTTAACTCATGAAATGATATTTTTGATTTGACACGACAGTTAGAGTAAATGAAAGGAGATATGGATAAGGTTTGGGAAATATATTAACTTGGATGATATGGTACCTGTTGGTACAAAAGTATAAGATTTATAATGATATGCATGATTGATTTGTCTTACAGGTAAATGTATAAGGAGAAAATAATTGGTATGAATGAACTTAAAAGATATGTTAAAGGTAAAGTGTTAGTACTATGAATTAGAAATCAAGAGATATAGAAATCGAAGTATAGAAATGAGAGGTAATGAAGAGTTATTAGAATATAAGTATAAAACCCAACAATGGGTTAATTATGATTATAGAAATAGAAATGAAACAATATATGTACCATAGTGTGTTTTGGAAGGCATTCAAGCCGAGTTGAAGATACTATGTTATGTTTGAGACTTTAATACTAGTAAAGGTCAAAAAGGGCAGGATGAAAAGATATATTCGTAGATAAGTGTTGGTATTGACTGGCTAATGAAATTAATAAAAAATGGAATTTACGTGATGTGCTTGAGCATGAAGGGATATGCTTAGGCATATTAGAACCTAAGTAAAGAAATAAATAAATGTTGATTTAAATGTTAAAAAGGAGCTAATAAGGATTCATACGTGCCTTAAACATTTTTGGAACATGATAAGATGTCATGTATTAAAATATTTGATATCACTGTTAGAAAATTTTGTTAAAAGTTAAAAAAAGGGGACAAAAGGGTTAATAACCCCTATATTTGTATTATTGATTATTAGGTAGATTTATATTTTGAAAAATGAACTAAGTGATGTGACCATCAAGGGAATTTAAGGGTGATTGGATGAAGTTCTAATGAGATGCCTCACGATGTAATTTCCTGGACGGAATCCTTTTAAGGGGTAGATAATTGTAACATCCTAGAATTTAAGACTATATTCTTAAATTAATAAAGTAATAAATGAAAATTTAGTTATATAAATAAATCATCAAATATCAATCATATGATTAGTGGTATGAAGTTTGGAAAGCTATAAGTGAAAATAATTAACATTTTAAAAGTTAAAGAGCCAAAAGTGTCAAGTTGGCAAAGTGAGTTTACCAAAGGGTTAACTCAATGGAAGGTATTACAAAGGTTATTATATGGATGATTAAGGACTTAATATGTCAGATCATGAGTTAAAGTCACAAGTATTGAGGTTTGGTGAGTTTTGGCTAAAATAAGCAAACATAAGGGACCAAATATGAAAATTTTAGAAATAAGATGAGCACCCTCCTCATTTCTCTTCTATATTCACGAAGTCTAGAGAAATATTTTGGAAATAATATGAACAACCTCCTCATTTCTCTTCCAGATTCATGAAGTCTAGAGAGTCTCCATGATTCATCATCTTGTTCCATCTAAGGTTCGATCTAACTGAAGAATTAAGTAAACAAACAAAGTAAAGAAGGAATATAGGCTTGCAAGGTACAAATCTTCTTCCCATTTAGCCTAGAGATTGTGTTTTGGTTAAGTGGGTAAAAACCCAATGTCGAAATTAGATCCATATAATGGTTATGGTTTAGGTTTCTAACCTTCGTTGAGTTGTTCTGATGATTCAGTCTCCATCCAATCATCGCATTGATGGATTTGTGGATTTGGGTGAAAACCCTCATGAACCCTAGAAATATAAATTGAGGATTTATTGTTTATATGTTAAATTGAAATAGATTATATGACATAGATGTTGTTTGATGACAATTAACCCAATTGGAATACTCAAACACACCAATGATGGTAGAATCATGTATATGCTAGGATTGAAATGGATTTGCGGACAATATGATGAAACTAATAAAATCCTTTGTAGCTTAGAAATTGTTAAGCAAATGTAGTTCATAACCCTGAATGGATTCTATAAGAATGATAAGGATGCAAAATACCAAGTGTTTATTGATTATTGGACGAATCCATGGAGTTTGTGGTCAAAAGGACATTTTGGGAAATGTATAGATTACTACATAAAGATTGACATCTAAGAAATGAATGACTTTCATGAATATGAATTGACACTATGGATATGATATTAGAAAACAAACATGAATTAATGCTAGTGAAGTTCTAGCTTTAGTGATTGTTTTGGCCTAAAGGGCATTTTGGGAAACATGGAATGAAATTGTGGATTCCATAGTTAGTTTCTGTACTTACAATGAGATTTATCGTGGTTTTATATACTTGACAACTTTCATATGAGTATTTAATGAGTTAAAAACAAACTACATGAGTTTTAGAATGTGCAATTACAGGATAGACTAGTTAACCATTCTATTTCAAGTGTAAGGATCATCATGATCTTAAAGGTTTCAATGTGAACTTAATGGATTAAGTGGAGTGTTTTAAGATGATAAAGCACATTCTAAACATGTTTGAGAACCTATAAAAGCATCACTAAGCGAATGGGAAAAAGGTTCTTAAAGAACTATGCAAACTAGAGTGTTATATTGAGTAAATTCGAGAATTTTGTGTGTGCAGACCTCATTCCACGGACATGAAATGGCAAGGAAATCATTCAACAGACACATAATAACCTGATCAATGCCATGTATTTTTTTTTGTAACTTTTGCATACGGACTCGCATTTACGCATGGTTTTCGCCTACGCTCATATTTTTACATGAGGAATATTTTGAAATAATAAAATTTAGTAATGGAACCTATGAGGGGCATTTTGGTCATTTTAATGAATTATGTCCATGTTATATAGGTGATGTTTGAGAGTGTTGCTCTAGGGAAAGGAACTAGAAGAGGAGTTGCTAACCTACGTGTGATTGAGGTGAGGACATGTTGGAATTTTTGCTACTTTAGGGCACATGGAAAAATTATTTTATGATAATTAATGCAATGCATTAATATATGAATTGTTTTGAAATGAAAGTGTTAAATGTTTTTGAAAAGAATGTTTTGAAAGTTAGAATGTGTTGGAAGAACAAATGTTTGATATGTGAAATGTGTATTTTCAAAGTATATCTTCCTAATAACCTATGATATTGTAAATGATGATATTAGTATTGTTAATATGAAAAGTGAAAACTAAGAAGAAAGTAAAAAAGAAAAGAAAGTAAAGAATCAATGAAAGTTGTCCGGGCCATAATGCCTCATAAGAGGTCTAGAGGAATCTACTGGGGTGGAGCGTCCCCTTTGCGAAGTAGATATTCGAGTTTGCACGATGCCTTGATGGATTGATTTGCTCTTTCCAGCTTGGTCTAGACTTGGGAATACCCTAAGTACAAAAATTGGCAAAGATTTAATATTGTAATTAGCCCTTGATAAAAGAAAAATAAATCAAGAAAATTTTCTTTTGAAATGAAATTAAAATAAATGAAATGATAAGATATGAAACGATATTTATGATGTTGCATAAAAAGATTTTTCCTTGAAAATGCTTGAAAATGTTTTATGGTTTAAAACTATTTTTTTGCAAAGATGAAATGTTTCTTTGATGAAAATGTGATAAATGTTTTTGGTCACAAACCCACATAACTCATGATATATTATTGTCTTACGTATCTCTTTTAATGTCATATATCTTAGGTTATAGTTAACCATAAAGGATGATAGATGAAAGTTAGAAGCAAGAGATGGAGAATTGAGTTGGACTTTTTTAGTTCCTTATTTATTGTATTGATATATTTCTTATTTTCTCACTATGGTTTGTATGATGCTTATTGGTAACACCTAATGCTTTAATCATAAATGTATTTTGTGGGAATGGTTTTTGTTAAATGTGGGTTAATTTCCAAAAAGATTTTATAACCAAAAATTTGGAAAAGTTAAAAAAAAAATTAGGGTGTTACATTTTACATGATTAAAGGTTGTTCCCTATGAAACCTACATAAAATCACACACCTGCATATTAATCATTAATATTTCTAGTCATTCAGTTCATTCATGCCCTATTTCATATATCCTAATAGAAAACCTGTGACTAAAAACAATACCATTTTCGACAATTGTCACTAAACCAAAATCATCAAGATCTAAAAGCATGCCAGGGTGTTTTGTTATCTAATATAGTAGCTTCCATTGCTTCTCAGCAGCCAAAAACTAATTGTGATTGTAGCAGGTAGCATGCTCCATCATGCAACTGGTTGATAAAATTTGTTGATAATTTTTTAAGGGTAGTCAATGCATAGACTTTAAATATTATTATTAACTTAGATCTATTTGAGTTAATTAATGTTCCTTTTTTAGAGATTGAGTTGTAGACACAGATTGATTGCTATTCAATTATATTCCTCACTTTTGAAGAAACACGAAAGAAAAAAAAAACAGAAAAGTCAAATTTCCACCATTAAGCATCACTATCTTTTAAGCATACCAACAATTATGCACATAGATACTACACATTTGACTTTGTAGGCACATAGAAACTACACTATGGGTTCTACTCTACTGGCTCCTATATCCTAACATACATGGATATATATATATATATATATATATATATATATATATATATATATATATATATATATATATTAGAATACATAATATAGTGATATCAACTCACTTGGACTATTACTTAGAAGATTTACAATTTTACAGATGATCCCATTGACGAGCAACAAGCTTAACGAGTATTAACTTATAATACTATAAATTATTAGATCCTAATGGAATCTGGTAATGTAGGCTAGACCTATCACAAATTCTAATGAATGTTGATCGTTCTATCAAGTAACAATCTACTAGGCAAGACAGGTGGGAGGCATGATCATTTTGATATATAGATTTTCTGAAATCTAAAAAGCAAGCCACCGTGACCATTGTAGTCACCTCTCTCGTAAGTAGATCAATCAGTATTTTGATGTCTAATAATCGATAAAACTTATCTATAGTTTCATAATAACGACGTATGACTATAAATATACATTAAACTATAAACAAAAGAGTGTAGCTTAACTTACAGAAATTTCCTAGTCAAAGTCCAAAATTTTTATTAGTAGAACTCCATCCTGATAGCTAGTAGTTATCAGGTTCTACGGATCCTCAAAGCTTTAGAAAATATCCTAAACACTAAGGAGATTATAGAACTATAACGTAGAATTTCTAGAGAAAGAGTTGGAGGGTGTGAGGGAGAGAATGAGGGTTGCTGCCCTTTTATAGGCCATTTTTGGGGTGTGCGGCGTGCAAAAAGGATGCACGTCATGTAGTTTAAGGTAGCATCTCCCCAACCACTTTGTGCCATGTGTAAAGCTCTCCTTGGTCTACGTTTTCACTTTCTAAGAGCACGCATCATGCACTTGGCATGCACCGCAAGCGGCGCAAAACGCAGATTTTGTAAATTCCATAACTTTTTCACATGGACTTTGTTTTTGATGTTCTTTTTTTTTCCACACATAGCTCTCAACGAGTACTAAAACTTTCCTTTAGGTTCCATCGACTAGTTATGGATTTATTTTTAGCCCTTATTTTTATATGATTTAATGATTTTGCAAAAATCATAACTCACTCGTATTAACTCTAATTTTGGTGTTCCTTTTACCAAAGTTCCTATCTTAAAGAGTACTACAATTTTCCTTTTAGTGATTCGAGAGACATGTGCTTAGGCCGATAGGTCTTCTTTGTTGGATCTAGATCTAAGATCTAGAGGTGTTGTCGTCAGCGAGTTTCCGACGATATACCTAAGCTGCCATCATAGCAAAGTCATAAGAGTTGCCCCAGGGATTGTGCCTCAGGATCAAGCTACGATGATCAAGTTAGATTGGTTGGTAGAGATGAGGTTGTTTCTCATAGCCGGAGAGAACCATCTTGGTGTGTTGGGTGTGTGTTTAGCCACAGAGGCTCTAGGTTGGGCTTAGATGCTTGTTAGAATCCCTCTAGAAACTGCCTCCTTATGGGAGGAAAAATTCTATTTATAGGGGACAATTAAGTCAAGAGGAATTAGGTCAGGATTTGGTCCAGCCCAACTAGCATGGAGCCGGGAAAGACCTCCCATGTATGGGTGCTTGACAAGGCTGGCAGGCGAGCGCCAGAAGAGCGCCAAGACTTGATGTCTGGACCATGCTCATGGACCATACGTCAACAAGTCCCCCTAGTCCAATGTGATTGGTGTGCGGCCAATGACATTGGAGTGGAAAGAAACAAGGAAACAACACATTAAAGAAATAAAAAATGACTGAACCTCAACCACGAGAGAAGTGGTGTTGCATGATAAGGTAGACATTGACTTGTATACCACTAGCTATATTGATACTCCTTTCTTCTCGAGGGTATGATTTGGTTGATGTGATGCAACATAGTTGTTTCCGGTAATATGATGTAGGGCACGAGTGCTAATAATGCTAAAGATCTGGCTACTGATAATGTATGCAGAGTAAGGCTACTAATGATGTTATGTAGAGCTGGGCTACTATGTGAAAATGGTGTCAAGAAGATGTTAGGCCAAGGTAGCTAAGAAGCATGACATCACCATACAACCTTTGGGACTGTTATGCCAAGCTTTGAGATTCGTACAGAAAATGCAATGTACTCGATCCATGATTCCAACCTCCAAGTCACAACCGAAAGTTAACCATAGAAACACGATTGAGGAAAACATGCATGCTCCAGCGAGGGGGGATGAGACCCGAGGCCAGCACCAGGTAGCAGCTTATATTTCTATGCCCAGGGGGAAACTGAGTTTTGCTCCATGAGCCTGGTGTCGGTGCGCTATGAGGGCCGTGGTGCTAGAGTTGTTATCTGTGAAGACAACAAAATCAAATCATAAGCCGATCCGAATTTTCTCTCACGAGCGTTTCGAAACACTTCACAGAGTAGCAACAGTAATTACTGCTCTTCTCCCTCATTTTTTTGAATAAATCGAGTCGTTTGGACACCAATGCTTGTTCTGAAAGCGTATTTTGTTATGTAAAGTTTGCGAAACTCCAGTGTCGAGTGGCTCACTCTTATGGACCATTTATGTCGTTGAGTTAGCCCAATATAAGAAGCTAGATTGGGGGAGCCCAAAATAATAACAGCCCAAGGCAGAGCCCAAAATAAGATTCTTTGAAGCCCATTCTCGAAATTAGGCCAAAATGCTAATTCTCTTATTTGAGCATATTAGGGCACCCACATGCTTACTTATGTTATGAGTTTGGATGAGAATTGTATTTCCACCTCCTTCTCATGATTTGTCACAAAATTTAATGGCAAAAAATAGAGTAGATCGATACATCTAAAAGAAAGAACGAAGCATATCTACATATCTAAACATTTGGCAAACAGATCCGGACAAATCTTGGTGAGACCCAAACGGATCTGGAAAGATAATGATAGAAATGATCAGATCCAAGAAAATCTGAGATGAAAAAAAAATCAGATCTGAATAGATCGATGGTGAAAATGAGGTAGAGACCAATATATGATAGCTATTCGTTCTTGGTCCCGCAGATGGCGCCAAATGTTGCGACATGTGCTCAGGCCACCGGGTCTTCTGTGTTGGATCCGGATTGGAGATCTGGAGGTGGTGCCATCAGCGAGTTTTCGGGGAAACTGCCTCTATAAGAATTAAGCTGTATGTTTAAATCACACACAGACCTAGTTTAAAATTTGTTTTGCTAGTTCGGGTGTTCTATCATCCTGAAATTTAACCAAAATTACCACAACGGGTTTATGGAATTGAAAACTCTGGAACCAATATTCTTATATTGGTGACAGACTCAAAATATGGCTTTATTATCTTCTCTTATAACGAACACTAGGTTACCATATATCCCTTTCAAAAGGCTCGAACTACATTATCTATTATCGAGATGCAACTTTTGTTCGAGTAATTTGTTCACGATAGGTCGTGATGCTTATCTAACTACTAGTATTTTGATGTCCAATCACTCTTGTCACTATCCCTCGGGCTTGAAGACTTATGATCAACCTATAGGTGGTCCTTAAGACTCACAATGATTTCCTAACTATCCTAGTCATCATCCTTCCTTGATATCTACTTATCGCCATCGATCTTTGTTTTCTAGATTTTAAGACTACAACTAAGTTAGGGATTTTAATCTACACTGTATGGGTGCTAAATTCTATCTTTCATCCTATGTCAACCTATGAACATTGAGAATCAATCCTAGTTCTCTATTAATTCTTACACTTATTGACTAAAGGGATAACTAAACGCGTAGTCTATCTTGATGCCTATAGTTGCACTAAAGTATTTCTGTATCATTAATGGGAATAACCCTGTTTAAATGATCTCCTCCTATAAGTCTCTAATCATTCTTATGAAAATACTCTATCCCTTGACATTGATGCTACTCTATAATCCTTTGGCTTAGGTTAACTAAATCCTTTATGGTTGGAATCAAATTCGTAAGTATCGTGTATGTATTGAAAATTCGATGCTCTCTATGGAAACCTATGCGAACTACTGAATTTCTAACTAATCCTATAATACAAGGATAAATCCTATATCCTTGAAGGCATGAACCTATATGTTTCTCTTTGGCTATCTGAGTTGTATCCGAAGATTTGGCTGATTCATATAAGACGTTTGGGAGGAAAGACCTACCTTTCTTTGAGAAGCAAAAAACTCATAGCCTATGGGTAATCTTAATAGAATACTTCCTTCTTTTTTTAGCCTAAAATTAAATGAGAACTTCTATCTACTTGGGTCGTATTCCTTACGATGAAACTGAAGCTAACAATCTCTACCTAATTATGCTGCCACTCCTATACCATGGTGTCGAAGCTGCTCCTCATACAGTCATACTTCTTCCTTAAGGGTTTCTCCCCCTCTTGAGTTCGATCCATTATCTACTACTACTTGTCACTGATCAAAACTTAAACTGGCTTTGCTTATACAATTGGTAGTTCCATTTTGACTTTGAAGAAACTCATATTTGTCATATCCAATGACCTACAATATTCCTTTCATATTATTACTATTTTTATTCTTCATAAGTGACTTCCTTAAAATAGGATAAGCATAAGTTATTTGGAAGTACACTAACCCGTACATTTCACTATCTTTAACATAGCAACCATATGTACATTAAACATCCCTTATTTATTAAAATACAACCCATCATAAATGTCACACCCCAAAACCAAGAACGGCGGAAACGTTTTGGGGCGGAGGACGTCATGTAAAGTATCACAACACAGTAAATGTAAATAAGCAAACAACATCATCCATTTCATTAAATATATATAATTTTAATACAAGCGTGTTCTTTACAGTTTTAGACACCAAAAATATAATGCGAATCAAAATAATATGATGAGTCTTGAAATGCACTCCATCTTCTCAAAAGTTGGCATCGGTACCTGTCTACTGATGACCTGAGAATACAAGTTATTTTGAAAGAGTTTGTCAGCATTAAGCTGGTGAGTTCATAAGTATTTTAGTGTCGATGTTCGTTTTCAAAACGTTGAACCTGTGGTAAGTATAAGTTGTAAACTGTATGTAACTGTTTGTAAAAGTTTGAATCTCTCAAAAAAACCTATATTTTCTATTAAAGTAGCCTTCTACCAAGGCTTAACTGTTTTGTATGCTCGTTTGTTGTAAAAGTGTGTAATTTCCCAAGTGTAACTATTATTTAACAAAATATAGTTTGTACATTTAAGTTTAAGTGAGGTTATCACTAAAATGTAATGGGTAAATCATTGTAGTACTGTAGTTTTGTTTTATAGGAACTACTGCTGTACTAACTACCTTAAACCGGATTTATATTAAGGTATAATGTGATAATTGCACCATACTATCGACTGATAACAACGACATAAAGAACGGTCGTAATAACGGAATGACGTTTGGCACCCGCAGACCTGCAGGTCCAGCTGTAGCTAGCAGCAAGGTGTAGGATAGTCAATCCAGTATAGATCTATACGCAAACTCAACGCTCTCCCTCGAAGAGAATTCTGGCTACAACTCGGGCCATGACATTTAAGGAATACTCCGATACAGTGGATCACAATTGTTATCGTATTCTTGTATACGTAATGAAATGTTTCTCGCTCTAGTATAGTTGTATATGTTATGAAATGTTTCTCGTTCTAGTATAGTTGTATATGTTATGAAATGTTTCTCGTTCTAGTATAGTTGTATATGTTCTCATAGTATAGTTGTATATGTACTGTTTCTAGTATAGTCGTATATGTTCTGTGTTACCCCGATGGTAACTAGCTATTGATGTATTGATAAGCATGAATATGGAAGTACTTTTATGTCTATACATGTATATATGATATATAACTAATATTGAAACGACCCTCGGATGGTCACCTGAAATCCCACCAGACCACATCTCAGTGCGCGAAAAGGAAATAGGGCGGATGGCCTTCCTAAGCCCTTTAAACATTACTTATATATCTATACATATATGGGCATGCAATTTATAAGTAGTAAAACAAAGTTTAAATAAAAACATTTGATAAGTAAAAGAGTTTGTAAAACATTTTGAAGTAAAACAGTTTGAACAGTGATAAAATCATTGGTTTCCTAGTTATTAATCACATGTGATTAATGCAATCACATGTGATCGAAGCAATAACTATAAGTATTTACTTGTATTCCCCCCATAAAGTATTTAAACATTTAAAATCATTTCAAAGGTTGATTTAAGGGGGTATGAACTCACTTGATTGAAGTGTCGATTTGAAGTAGTCGAGAGAAGAATCGAGCAGAACTTCGACAGGAAGAGTTGAAAACGCGGGAAAATCTTGGGATTCTCGGGAATCTCGGGAACACAAAACCTTCCTTCGGGACTTGAAGGTGAAAAAACGGGGCTTTGGGAGGGTCTCGGGGGCTTAAATGCAGAGTTTCGGCGCGAGAAAGAGAAGAATGGAGCACCTAAACCCGACACCCCAAGAGTTCTATTTATAGGGGGTATTTTTGTGTGCCACGTCGTGGCTAGGGTTGGCCACGTTGTGGGGAGCAAGTATATCCTCTTCCATTGATTGGACGCCCTCAGTCACTTGCCGGGTCGCGGCAAAATAGTGCCACGTCGTGGAGAGGCCTGACAGCCTCGGATTTTGGACCCCGAACTTGTAAAATCCATAACTTTCGCGTACGAGCTCCGTTTTCGACGTTCTTTATATGCACGCATAGCTGAAAATATGATCTACAACTTTAGTTTAGACTTCATTGGCAAATTTTGACTTTATTTTTAATTATTTATTTTTAACGGGCCAAGACACGAAAAGTCCGTATAAAATCCATAACTTCTTCATCCGATGTCAGTTTTCGTCAGACTTTTTGCTGTTGCGCTACTAATGTTGAGACCTTCGATTATCATTTAGGTTGTTTTGGTCAAAAGTCTCTCGAGCTCTATTTCGAGTTTTTAGCTGTCTACTGTTATATTCGGATCTTGGAAAAATCATAACTTCCTCATACGAAGTCAGATTTGGACGTTCTTTTCGTGTACGCTCACGGTTTAATGTTATATATAACTTTCATTTAGATACCTAAGGCTAAATGCTATTGCATTGAAACTTCGCATTTTTCGTTTAATCGGTGTTGTCGGTTTTGTCGGAAATCTTAGAATGGTCATAATTTCTTCGTTGTAACTCGGATTTTAGTGTTCTTAGTATTTATGTAAACCTTGAAACAATGTCTAACATAATAGATATTCTTATAAAGATTCTTACATGTTTCATCTTCGAAGTTAATTTTATTATTTCAAAAGTAGCTACAATACTTGACTTTTTAGGTCATGACAAAGAGTTGGAATATCGGGTTGTCACAATAAATTAATTACATTAGTTGAAGCTTAAAAGCACTATCACCACCTAGGATGTGATCTCATTCATGCTGGATCCTTCCCTCGATCCGAAGAACAACTAGCTACAAGCTTTAGTGCTTCCTTGCTTTCTCTGCCATGAGTTGAAAGGCTCGCCCTTTGGCTCTTGGGGCTTGAACTCTACCTTTCCTTCTGTCGGTTATCCTCAAGGTTACAGGTGTTTGTATTATGCTTGTTGGTTAATAAGAGGACACTTGGCCTTGATTTGGACCATCTGGTTGCAGTGGAAACATATGCGCACCCCTGTTCCCTTTGATTACAATATCGACTATAATATCCCTCCTTACCAAACTTATAATATTTCATAGCACGACAATATCCTTCGTGAGTTTTTCCACACTTTCCATACTGAGGAGCTCTCTATCCTCCATGCCTTGAATCGGTATCCTTGAACTTCTTAGTTGTTGGATGGGATGAAGCTGTAGTCTACCTCTTTTCCTTCGCTTAAGTTTCCAACTCACCCCCCTCCTGGCATGGTCTTACATCTCTTCCAGGGTATTGCATTGATTGCTCGATGCAAAATCTCGAATATCAGTTTTGAGTATGCTTAGGTACCATGACATCTGCACCAGTTTTGAGGATGAATATTATGGGCAAAATAAGGCCCTTTCTATGAATATCTTGGTGATCTTAGTCACCGACTCCATTGTTTGCATAAGCGACAAGTATTCCTGAGCTAGTCGCTCCCTATCTAAAAGTGGAACACACTCTTCCTTAAACTTTTCCACAAATTATTCCCACATAACTGCGATTTTCTCAATATGTGAATAGTCATTTGTGACAAAATTCCACCAGTCTTTCTCCCTATTACAGAAAAGATTCTGCACATACTTGAACTTTAGGTTGGCTGAGCAGGCAAAAGTGTAGAAGCATCCTTATACGTCAGAGATCCACCTCATTATAACTATTGGATCACTGATACTTTCAAACTCTGGGGGTTTGGTGTTATTGAACTTCCTATAAGGCATCTCCTTCTCCCCAGGTGAGGTTGTGGCAGCAACGACTACAGTGGCTGATACGATAGTGGTGCTAGCTATGGTGTCATACCTTTCATTAAACATGGTGATTAGTTCGGTCTTGATGGATATGAACATCCCTGGAATTATTTCTCTTACGGCGACTGGCACGACGGCCTCTATCCAGTGGCGAATGTCAGCCTCGCTTGTTCCTAATCCTTTTGATCCAGAACCCAAACCGCTTCCCCTCGTAATCATTACTATTCTAGAGATATAGATGGGGATAGATTAATACAAATCTATATTTCGGGTTGATGATCGATGCTCCCCAACTTCTTAGTAACCTTGTGACTCTTCTTGATTCAAGTATGAACACTGTACTTCCGGTAGTATGGGTCCTTATACTACTTTCTAAACCTGTTTATACTTATTCCAAGAATTATCCCAATGTTTCTAAGTTACTATGCTCTCCAATAGACAAGCCTTATCACACAGTGTTTAAGGGTGTAACTACTCTCTTTCCTAAACTTCACTCGGATCTTGCATCTCTATCGAGACCCTATGTTACAAATATATTGTTTATCAAGTGTACATTAAACTTCTTAGACTATTCTTCTAGGATTCCTTTCCACTTATCTCTTATGTTAGCCAAGGAAGAACTTATGCTAATATTAACTAATTATTGGACAAATGTAGTTGCATGCCTCTAAAATCAAACAGTCTATTGACTAAAAGTTCTGACACTACAACGGTTAGACTCATATGAGAGTTATGAAATAACGCCAAATCAAGCAATCTAAAACTATTTAATTTTAGGAGTATGCCACCTAACGTAATTATCAAATAATTAATTAATATTAATATAGGTTCTAAGCAACAATTAACAAGCAAATCCCAAGGCGATAAAACATTTAATTTATCAAGCAATTCTAATCTACAATTCTTGAAAAGATCCCTAAATTAATACTAGCATGCATTTCTAGCATTTCACATATGAGTAAATATAACCAATATGGATATTTTGGGAATCACTTTCCTTTGTGACATTTGGCTGACTGTACACATCACATTCTTTTCTTTTGAATATAGTTCTTTTTTAAAAAGATTTGTTAAGGTATTTAGATGCACAGTTTAAGTCTGGAGTCACGCGAGTGTTCTTCCAATTCTCTCAAACCAGGGATCTGATTACAACTTGTAACGTCTCATTTTGCATATCAAAATTTTCATTTTATTTATTCAAAAGATTCATTTACATCAGAGTATTTATTACATTATGCGGAAACATGATAGTGAATGTGCATATGTATAGTCAAACCTTGCCCTTATTATGAACCAATGAAGCCCCTGTGGAACAACCCAAAAACTAGATAAAAATTTTCATTTTTGAAATATAATACAACCATAATTTGTTCCCAAAAATTCATTATATCATATTGTTTCAAATATCAGAGTATCAAAATAGAAAAATGCGGTAAATGCTGGAGAGTGAATGTTGCGTCATCAAGTGGGGCCCTTCGCCTTAGTACCAGAAGTACCTGAAATCATCCAAATAAACTGTAAGAAGAAGCTTAGTGAGTTCCCAAATTATCACATAACATACAACCACCTAATATCATGCAACATACATAAGCTGCCATGGGCTACCCCCATGGTCTTTACTAGGAATGCCATAGGCTAACCCCATGGTCTGATATCCATGTGTCGAGGGCTACCCCTATGGTCTTTACCTGAAAAGCCATGTGCTACCCCCATAGTCTAATATTCATGTGCCATGGGCTATCCTCATGGTCTTTAGATAAGTGCCATAGGCTACCCCGGAGGTCTTCATATATACAATCCATAACAATTAACAATCCACATATCTAATAATGGGCCAACGTTTGTGCCTTCGACCCATTGACATAGTGAAAAGACTCACCTCAGACTGCTAATAAAATACTGCTTGACTACTGGTCTGGAAATCTCACACTGAATAAACAAGATTTATCCTAATCTGAATTACATCACATCCCAAGAGATAGGCCCAACTCCTATGTCCAAACTCCTGCAAATGGCCCAAAAGTCTTTCCTCCACGACCTGGAGGTGAACCGAACATCGTGGTGTGAGACCACAGATACTGGTACTCCGTGCTTGACGACCACTTCCTGCACATAGATATCCATTAATTGCTTGGCAAATATAGTCTCAACAATCAGAATAAAATGAGAAATATTGGTCAACTTGTCCATAATATCCCAAATAGAAACAACACCCTGCACCGTCATGGGTAATTTCATGATAAAATCCATGATGATATCCTCGCATTTCCACATGGGGATGGGTGACGGCTGAACCTTTCTGTGAGGCCTCTGATGCTCGACTTTGACCTTCCTATAGGTCAAACACCGCTCAAGAAACCAAGCAACTTCCTGCTTCTTGAAAGGCCACCAGTAGCTCAATCTCAAGTCTCGGTACATGTTTGTGGCCTCCGGATGGATAGAAAACTTGGACTTATGCGCCTCCTCCAAAATATTCTGCCTCACCCCTCCATATGCCGGAACCCAAACACTACCACACTAAGTTAATAATCCCCAACTGTCTTTGAAAAACAATGGGGTCCGCCCCCTAATCTACTCAGTCTTCCAATATTCCTTTTTCAATCCTTTTACTTGTGCCCGCTTGATCATATCCATAAATGGTGAGGTAACGATCATCCAAAAGAAAATATCTCGGATCGGAGCAGTCGCTGCCTTACGACTCAAAGAAACAGCCACCGCATTGGCCTTCACTGGGTGGTAAAAAGTTTAGCAATCATAATCTTTTACCATGTCTAACCATCTCCTCTGCCGCATATTCAAGTTTGGATGATCTGTCAAATACTTCAAACTCTTATGATCAGTGAAAATAGTGCATCGGTGCCCGTACAAGTAATGCCTCTATATCTTGAGGGCAAAGACCACCACCCCTAATTCCAAATCATGAGTGGGGTAATTCGCCTCATGAGGCTTCAACTGCCTCGAGGCGTAAGCAATCACATGCCTCCTCTGCATAAGGACAACTCCCAAACCCGAAATAGAAGTGCCGCAATAAACCACAAAATCATCCAACCCCTCAGGTAACACAAGAATCTGGGCCTCACACAATTTCTGTCTCAAAGTCTCAAATACCAACAACTGATCTAGCCCCCACCAAAAGGTCACATTCTTCTTGGTCAGATGAGTCAACGTCACTGCAATCTTGGAGAGGTTCTGATTAAACCTCCGATAATACCCCGCGAGACCGAAGAAACTCCAGATCATCGATGCGTTCTTCGGAACCTCCCAATGCATCACAACCTCAATTTTGGCTGGGTCCATCAAGATACCACCTTGTTTGATGATGTGCTTCAAAAAATGCACCTCACACAACCAAAGCTTGCATTTGGAGAAATTGGCATGCCAACTGCTGATCCGGACCCCATCGACAGGTCTTCTTGGTTAGCCAAGTCAACGACACCGTAATCTTGGAGAAGTCTTGATTAAACCTCCATTAATACTCCGCGAGACCAAAGAAACTATGGATCTCTAATGCATTTTTCGGAACCTCCCAACGCATCACAACCTCAATTTAGGCCGGGTCCACCAAGATACCACCTTGGTTGATGATGTGCCCCAAAAACTGCACCTCATGCAACCAAAACTAGCATTTGGAGAACTTGGCAAAAAGACTCTCCCTTCTCAAGGTCTCCAATACATCCCACAAATGCTGCTCATGCTGCTCCTTGGTGATGGAGTAGACCAGGATGTCATCAACAAAAACAATCACAGACCAATCCACCATCGGAATGCACACCCGATTCATGAGATCCATGAATGCTGCTGGAGCGTTGGAGAGCCTGGATGACGTCACCACAAACTCGTAATGACCATAACGATTTATTAAAGTCGTCTTATGAATATCCTATTCCCTAATCCTCATCTGGTGATATCCTAACCGAAGATTGATCTTGGAAAACCAAGATGCACCCTGAAGTTTGTCAAATAAGTTGTCGATCCTCGGAAGCGGGTAACGGTTCTTCACCGTCAAATTGTTTAATTCATGATAATCAATACACATCTTGTGTGAACAATCCTTCTTTTTCACGAACAAGATCGGTGCTCCCCTCGTGGAACTACTTGGACGAATAAGACCCCTGTCTAGTAGCTCCTGCAGCTGCGTAGATAAAATATGGATCTCAGGCGGAGCTAGACGATACGAAACCTTGGCTATCGAAGCTGTACCAGGCATCAAATCAATCTGAAACTCAACTTGCCTCTCGGGAGGCACTCCAGGCAAATCTTCTGGAAAGACACTAAAAGGAGTTTACTCCCCATGATAATGAGTTTATGGCCCAAGCATGTTCTTGGGCAGTAAACTCATGTTTACTCCTCTAAATTAATGTTCAAGGTGTTCCAAGGCCAAGTCCAATATTCTACAATTCATATCTAAGCTTCAATGGAGTTTTGGAAGGGTTTAAGGGCATAAAAACCCCATTTATATGAGTTTACGGCCCAAGCATGCTCTTGGGCAGTAAACTCATGTTTACTCTTCAAAATCCATGTTTAAGGCATTCTAAGTCCATTCCATTAAGTCATCTAGCCATGTCTATGGTTTCAAAAAACCCCCATTTATATGAGTTTACGGCCTAGGACTGTTCTAGGGCCGTAAACTCATGATAATGGTCCTAATCCATGGTTTAAACTCGAATTTGAAGGCTAGAGGGGTTGTATAACAAGTTAGGGAAGTTACCTCAAAGATTTGGGGCCTTAAATCTATGTTTTTTTGGACCTTGAATCTTGTTTGAGGAGAGAGGTTAGAGAGAGAGAGAGAGTAGAGAGATGAAGAAAAAGCTTCAAATGAAAGCTTGAACACGTTTAAATATGTCTCAAAACTTGGACACGGTGGAATTCTACCCGATACCGGCATTAAATGGGGCTTTTGGTCGCACCCGTTTAAGTTCCCGTAACCCGGCTGGGACCTTTCTATAATTTCCGAATTAAACATTTTTGGGCTAATTTCATGAGTTCCTAAGGGGTTTGGACACTCATTAGATTATAATAAACATATAAGTTTAAATAATTTAACCCAAAACGAAAACGAAACGAATTGATAAACGACGAATTTTTACGGGTAGAACGGTTTTCGGTGTTGGACAACTTTGGGTTGTTACATTATCCCCCCGTTAGAGGCAAGTTCGTCCCAAAATTCATAGATTATGATACAAGTCATGAATTGGAATGAGATACGGATGGATTTGTTGGCTCGAATCTTCATGCTCCCAAGTGGAATCGGGTCTCCGCTTAGCGTTCCAGCGAACCCACACTATCGGGACACGTCTTTGTTTCATACATCGACTCTCTCAATCCATAATCTCAATTGGTTCTCCCATGGAGGTTCCGATCCTTGATGACTTCGGTCTCCTCAAAGGAATCACTAGGGTTTCGTTGGGTAGTTACTTCTAAGGATTTGAGACGTGAAGTACCGGATGGATGTTACTAAGTTCTGAGGGTAGCCGAAGTTGGAAGGTTACGAAATCGATTCTATGAGTATCACGAAGGGTCTAATGTATCACGAGAGAAGTATTTTACACTTCTCAAAGCATATCATGCTTTTCTGGGATAAAGCCTTCAACAGGACACACGCTCCAACAGGAAAGCACATCTTCATGGAGCCGAGTAGCTAAGGGTCTGATGGCTTTTAGAAGAAATTTATGGGTAGGTATGTGATAATAGTCGATGGGACCCAAGAATCGACAGGTTTCTATGGGTATTTCCGGTGCCGACTAATTCCCTATCGCCTTAGCTTTTGGAAAGGTTCACGAGTACGACTGCTTTGCTTAGCTACATGATCGAGGAAAATGATTTGACCGAAGGATACCACTACTAGCTCGTAGTGATAATATTAATCCTTGGTCACCGTCTAGGACACGTCATTCTTATTGAGGTCGGTTACAAGGTGGTTCCAGATATTAGGCCGGTGCAAGACTAGACTAGACGTTCGGACGGAATTCTCGGGAATCCTTCAGGAAAGAAATTTAGGGAAAAGAGCTGTAGACTTCTCGTTTCCGATGATCACAGGAATGAGGGATGCGCGACAATTCCTATAGGGAAAACTTTTTGAGCTTCGATGCACGAAATGATGCGAGGATTGGATTTAGGTTGGATGCCGAAAATTACGAGAGTCGGGTTGAGGAAGGATCTAGATGGGCGATCCTTTCGAAACCAAGAATAACGACATGAATGAGACTTGGTCATTTCATGTCAAACATAGCATCAAAGCATTTCGTGAAAAGTTTTTCTATTAAATTGAATGGAACAGAATAATCCTCCGGACTGAGAATACAATCTATAGGTACGAAGTTAGCGTTCTCTATCTCATTGGTTAGCCGTCTCGACGGTACACATTTTCGATTACTAACGAAGGATTGAGTTTAGAAAGATGTTTGAATGGATAGATAACAGGTTTCCCTTTTAGTACTAGAATCGAAAAGAGTTGCAGGTATAAGAGTTGTCAAAGAGAAGTATACCTACGGCGATAGTGGGATCAACGGTTGTCTCCTCTCGTCCTATTGCTAGGACTCTTCCAGCGTTGCCAGTTGTTGCTGCCTTGGGGCAATTCCTTTTGAAGTGCCCTACTTCGCCACAACTGTAGCAGGCCGGATTGAATCCCGTTCCGGATGATTGGTTTGTTGATTTGGCTGGTTTTCTGCAGGTTCGAGCAAGGTGGCCCTTCTTGCCATAGTTGTCACAGATTCTTTCGCAACATGGACCAGGAATACGGTGATGATAGCTGCACTTACCGCACCAAGGAAGGGTACCAGTGTATCCACTGGTAGGAGTTTGGGTCGTGGACCCGACAACTAAAACAACAACAGGGGCAGTAGCAGCATGGATTGCTACCGTTTGCTGTTTCTTAGAACAACCATGTGTACTTTGGGCCTTCCGCTTGTTCCAAAATTTCTTTTTTACTTCCACTTTCACTTGTGACTGGCTCGGGAGTGGTAGCCTCCTCATCAGAGCTGTCTTTGTGATCGATTAGGGTTTGCGCAAGACATTTAGCGCTATCATAAGTGTCTGGCTTTGCAGCCAAGACATTCCCTTCGGTTGGCTGGGTCAACCCCCAGATGAACCTCTCAATCTTTTTACTCTCCGGGGTAACCATTCTCGGACAGAGTAACACCAGGTCATCGAATCTTGATGAATAAGCGGCTATATCGGAACCCTTCATCTTTAGGTTCCAGAGTTCGTGTTCTAGTTTCTATATTTCACCCCGAGGGCAATACTCAGCGAGCAGAAGCTCCTTCACAGCTTCCCAACCCATAGCATTTGCTACAGGTAGAGTTAAGGATTTGAGTCGGCCGTTCCACCAAGTCAGGGCTTTGTCAAGGAAGGTGCAGGCGGTGAACTTTACTTTGTCAGACTCCGAACAGGTACATATTTCAAAGATTGATTCGATTTTCTCGAACCATCAGGTGAGGGAAATGACACCTCCAGTGCCATCAATGGATGTGGGCTTCGCGTTCATGAAGTCTTTATAGGAACCCTCTTTTCGGTGTCCCTGACTGTTCTCTGGGTTTTGGGGCTGGGTACCACCTCCTGAACTACCGGGGTTCATTTGCGACATGGCTGCTACCATTGCGGCAGTCAGAACTGTCTGAAGCGATGCAAGATCAAATTGAGGAGGAGGTGGTGGCGGAGGAGGATTGTTGTTGTTCTTCGAGCTGGGTCTCTTTCTTTGAGGCATCGTGAGCTAAAAAAAATTAGGAAAGAGAGGATCATAAGTCCTCTGAATTGAATCAAGAGATATGGAACAGGGGATATCTCATCAAGACAAATATAGCATCATATTAAACGATAAAGCAGGAAAGAGTTATCAAAGCAGAAAATTTTATCGCTAGAGGAATGACCAAGGAACAACGCGTCTACGAGGATTTTCTACAAAGGATTGACTCGAGAAATACTCCCATAGTATTTCATGATTCACTGCAATGATGACTCGTTGTTTGGGGTATTGGGTATGTTTTAGGTATGCCGCATACCACAGTCACTCCCAAGCACATGTTGGCCGTGTCTCGAATGAATATAGTTGGCCAAGCTATATTCACCCTAGACACGACTACATAACTGCGCAGGTTTAACCGCAGCGTATAACACCCATTTACTTATGTTTTGTTCTACTTGTAGTTACGGATCTCGACGGCTCGGTATACTTGTATACTTTTAAAAATACTTATATTTTGGAGGATACTTTTAGTTCAGAGCGCTTAGGCCCTTTAGTGTTTATAGTTTTATACCATGTAAGGTTTGATATACTCCGTTCACTATAAACAAGGGATCTGATACCAATCTGTCATGCCCCGAAAACCAAAGGCGGAAACATTTCTGGGGTTGACTCCACGTTGAGTATCAAATCCAATGCACATAGTAATCAAAGTAAACAACCATTACATTACATATATTTGAAAGTTTACATTTGGTTTAAAAGTAAATTGTACGAGTGTGATACATATTATATATATGAACAAAATGAGATGAGTCTTCTACACACTCCGTCATCACCAAAAGAGATCACCGGGTACCTGTCTAATGCGGACCTGAGAATACAAGCAGTTTGAAAATCAGCATAAAGCTGGTGAGTTCATAAGATGTTTGTTTTCTGAAAAATGTACTAGTTTCCTTTTAGTTTTCCGAAAAGGTTTGTTACCCAAGAAAATCCCATATTTTCTTATGTAAAAGACTTTAGTTATCTTTCATTACCAGTTCAATTATGCGTTATATGTTACCCTAGGAAAATCCCATATTTTCCTAAATGCAAGACCGATTGAATATCACAGAGTATAGTTTAATACACAAAACTATATGTTGAGAATCATGGGATTACTATCCCGAATTAGATATAAAATACTTTAATATACGTGAACTTTAATATACGTGAACTGTAGATGGAAAGTAGTTTGAAAACCTTGGGACTAACATCTCGTACTACATATAAGATAGTTTGATATACATGAAAATATAGATTGAATACCATGGGACTATCATCCCGGACTAGATACAAGATAGTTTGATATATATGAAAATATAGATTGAAAACCATGGGACTACCATCCCGGACTAGAAATAGATTCAAAACCATGGGATTATCATCCCGTACAAGATATAGTTTCAAAACCATGGGACTACCATCCCGTACAAGATATAGGTTGAGATCATGGGACTATTATCCCGTACTAGATATAAGATATATACATACTGAAAACCATAAGAATAACATCCCGCACTCGATACAAGATCAATAGGCTGAAAACCATGGGACTATCATTGCGTACTAGATATGGAAACTATAGATAGAAAGTAGATATGGAATCGAAACAAAGTCAAAATCAAACCCAAAGCGATACCGTGAAGAAACTTATATTAATACGTATTGTGAGTCGGGTAACCATGCTGATATGACAACGAGACCTCCTTGACGCTTGTCAAACGTCGGACGATATCCAGAATTTGTCACCCCAGGCGTGCCCGCCTAACTGTAGCTAGCAGTTAAGGTGTGGGATTGTCAGTCCCGAATAGATCTATTCACAAATTCCTCTCTCTCCCTCCAGGAGACTCTGGTTACACTTCTGGGGAGGATTTACTGATAACCCAAAGGGTCATGACGAAACTCACAAGCTAGTACTAAATTATTCACATGGTTCTCATACGATATCAAACATACAAAAGATTACGAAACATAATACATACAATGAAACTATCTGACAATACATTCAAATGAAACAGAGATAAACTGAATCAGACATAGTTTATCTAATAACTTATATATATATATATATATATATATATATATATATATATATATATATATATATATATATATATCAGTACATGATTAAACAAGAACTAAAGAACCCCAAATTATTCCCATAATAATTTGATTAGTTTGGTTACTTCCTTAACTGAAATTCATATAGTTGTGGTTGATAAATCATCCCTTATGCTCAACATAATACATAAGGGGTAAAGATATTTATAATTTGCTAGATATATATTGAAATTCATCAATGTTATGTTTTGAAAACATTTGTAATTTTTCTTGTATTCCCCCCTGAAAACATTGAAAAACCATTTAAAAAGGGGTAGGGGTATGAACTCACCGGACGAGGAACGTGTCTGCTCGGATCCTAAACGTCGTTTCTAGGTTTGCAAATGCACGAGGTTCCTATGAAATATGAAAAGATACATATTTGTATCTAATTAGGACTTAGATTATATAATTGGTAGAGACAAACACTTCTAGTTGCAAAAACACTCCCTTACAAGTGTTTGGAAGGACCCGGGTGGCGTTTGAAGTCACAGTAGGCTTGGATATGGAGTTTACTCTTCAAGAGTAAACTCATAGAGGAGTTTTCGGCCCCTTAACACCTCATCCATATGAGTTCACGGCCGTTAACTCATAGATGGTGTTTTTGGGTGCAAAATGGCTTCACAACATTTGGGATTAATGCTAGGCTTGGGTTTTAGGCTTTGGAAGGAATTAAAACTCACTTAGGGACCATTTATTGGAGTTTACGACAGTAAACTTGGAGTTTACGGCTGTAAAATCCCCCCCCTCCCACACACACACATAGAATCCTTAAGGTATTGGTCCTTAAACAATCACATGTGATTCCAATGATTTTTCCTAAGCCTTGTATGGATTTTTAGGGGACTTTTAGCATGGATTTTGGAGTTTACAGCCCATGAACCCCCTCATGGCCATGAACTCCTTAGATGGGGGATTTAATATGTTTTAAGGTCCAAATCTTGTTTGTGGTCACTTCTAGAATTTATCCCAAGTCTTATGGTGTGTAAAAATGGCATTTTAACACACTAAAAGGAGTTTACTCCCCATGATAATGAGTTTACGGCCCAAGCATGTTCTTGGGCAGTAAACTCATGTTTACTCCTCTAAATTAATGTTCAAGGTGTTCCAAGGCCAAATCCAATATTCTACAATTCATATCTAAGCTTCAATGGAGTTTTGGAAGGGTTTAAGGGCATAAAAACCCCATTTATATGAGTTTACGGCCCAAGCATGCTCTTGGGCAGTAAACTCATGTTTACTCTTCAAAATCCATGTTTAAGTCATCTAGCCATGTCTAAGGTCTAATTGTGGTTTGGAAGGGTTTTGTTGCTCAAAAACCCCCATTTATATGATTTTACGACCTAGGATTGTTCTAGGGTCTTAAACTCATGATAATGGTCCTAATCCATGGTTTAAACTCGAATTTGAAGGCTAGAGGGGTTGTATAACAAGTTAGGGAAGTTACCTCAAAGATTTGGGGCCTTAAGTCTATGTTTTTTGGACCTTGAATCTTGTTTGAGGAGAGAGGTTATAGAGAGAGTAGAGAGATGAAGAAAAAGCTTCAAATGAAAGCTTGAACACGTTTAAAGAGGTCTCAAAACTTGGAAACGGTGGAATTCTACCCGATACCGGCATTAAACGGGGCTTTTGGTCGCACTCGATTAAGTTTCCGTAACTTGGCGGGGACGTTTCTATAATTTCTGAATTAAAAATTTTTGGGCTAATTTCACGAGTTCATAAGGGGTTTGAACACTCATTAGATTATAATAAACATATAAGTTTAAATAATTTAACCCAAAACGAAATCGGAACGAATTGATAAACGATGAATTTTTACGGGTAGAACGGTTTTCGGCGTTGGACAACTTCGGGTTGTTATAGTGGTCCTTAACCCAAAAGAACTCAGGCGCTCTGCACGTTTTGAACTCCCGGAATGAGGGAGTTTGAGTCCCAATATGAACCGCAGCGATCTCGGCTCGAAAAGACCTGAGTAGCTCCTCCATAATTATCATGATCCCCTCCTTGACGGTACCAGAAATCATCGTGGTAGCGTGAAGGATTCCGCGTGTAACCTTAGATGTGATGAGCTCGCACATCCTCTCATTAATTGGCTCTAAGCTAGAGCCTAAACTTGATCACGAACCTGAACCTTCTTGTGTAATCATCACCATCCTCAACTGAAAATACAACATAGAAAGCAATTGATAAGGAAGTTCGAAGGGATTCATCCACATCGGACTCCTTAGAGCTTCCAGGTCTATCCTTGTTTCAGGTTCATGTCATGTGCTTTTTGTAGTACGAGCCCAATACAACCTTCTACACCTACGTGTACCTTCCTCAAGGCCATACCTGATACCTCTAATTCATAAACTATATATAAAACATGACCTACAGCATACAACACATACATATATCCTAGACTTTTCTAGTATCTCCCAATCCTCACAGAACCAGGAACCTCAATCAACACTGTAGGTTCCCTATGTATGCAAGTTATACATAAATAAAATCACATAGACTGTTAAATAAAGTTCCTACCCTAAGACCACAACCAAACAAGGAACAAGAAATAAGGATGATGTGAATTATGAACATTGGTTTGGCATGCGGAATTAAATAACACATAATGAACACGGTGATTTCGGTGTTTATGAGATGCATTCGATTATGTATGGTGTTACAAAAAGGGATCTAGATCTAAATCTACATAAATAACACACACTTACACACTCAATTTTACATCTCTCAAGCACATATCCATAAATGGTATGAACCCACCTTATATAGAGGTGTTTACATGTCTCTCTCTCATTCTCTATCTCTCATGTCACAAGGCTTAAGCACCACATGCAAGTGGGTCTACAAAATTCAAACCATTTAAAAAGTCATACATGGATAACTTTGTACCCTAACATTCCCCCCTCAAAGTTAGGAATGGATGACCAGCTTCAAATCTTCCAAAATCAAACAACTACGCGATTCGAGCCTCAAGCGTGACACGTGTAGAGATGAATTTCAAATCTTCAATTCTTCCATGATTCTTTAATTTGGGTTCTAGGATGTGAGACCATACAAACCGAGCATCAACGAACGATGAAGAGCTTCTCAAACTCCAAATAATCAGCCAAAAATTGAACATAAAACACACCCCAAAAATCTTCAATAAATCCAAACCCATCTTGAACCGAAATCACTTCTGAATCTCCAGTCACATCATTTCATAAACTTCAAAAATTCAAGGTCACTTTGGTCTTCAAGTTCGCGTAACATGAAAATTTCAACTTCAAATTTCCATATAAATTTCTCCCCCTTTTTATAATCGAAATTTGATTATAAAACCATCAAGGAAAGAGAACATGCTCTATTCAGAATTGTTGTGTCAAAACTCCCCCTTAACATGTGGCATAAACTTTGTGCTTCAATCCGGAAAATCCAAAAAAATTTCAATTTTTAGCTTCATTCACGGACTGCCTTTGAAATTTTTTCTCAAACTTGGGTAGAAATTGTCGATTTCAAAACTCTGCAGTGACCCGGTGCGCCTAAAACAGCCAAAAATGCGAAACTCTCCCCGTTTTTGGAAACTGGGTAGACAATGTCAATTCGAATAAATTGCAGGGGCCAGAAATGCATATTTTTCAATTTCTCAGCAAAATCAGTCAATTTTCGAATTTGGGCAAAAACTGTCAAACTTTCTAAACTTCAATGACTGATTTCGAAATTTCTACCTCTTTTCCCCGAAACTATCGAAATTAGGTCCTTATGTTGAATGTGGGTGCAAACTGTCAATCTTTCGAAACAGAAATGACTAAATGTGAAATTTCTGCCTTATTGCATCAAACTGTCGAAAATTTATCCCAAATGTCAAAATTTGTAAAAGATGACAAACTTTCAAAACAATTAGGACTAATGTCGAAAATTTATACGTTTCTTCCTTTTTCCAATTCGTTAAAGAGACAAGCGAACCCTTCTTCTTCACTTCGTTAATCAGGTAACAAAGTCTTCCACAACACCATTTTTAACGAAAATTTTTCAGCACCATTTTAACGAAAATGAAGCATGTCGAACTCTTAACCGTGAACAGTAACATCTTAATCATTTAGTTGCTTAATTGGCATTTCATTAACAATGCTTTCCAAATCATCGACATTAACAACAAATGATAACATTCAATTCTTAACTCAAAATTTTTGACTTTACGTCCCTGTTCCAAATTCATCGACATCCAATTCTTTATCCATTGATATCATGTTCCAATAAAGAATCTAGACTCCATTTTTCGAAATCATACCTAAATCAACACAAATCGTCCATCATCCTTCGACCCGTTGCTAATGAATCCTTTAAAATTACAAAGTATCGATTTCAAAAGCAAACTTCCAGCAATCGACCAACAATACTCAAAATCAACAGCCTTCTAAAACTTATTCTCAAAATCAACAGTCTCCATTAAGCTGCAACGTTCACAGACTCATCGACAACACAAGAACCCTTCGCTTTTTCATCAACAACGACTCGATCTCAAACCATCGATTCGTTAGTCTCAGGTCGTAACTAGCTATTGATCCTCGCTACTCCAATAAACCCATTTCGTTTTCCAGTTCACCAATATTAAACCAAACTCGATTTCAGTCTTTCAAATATAAAATCGATCAACCAACTATATTGATTTCAACATCAACAAACGAACATTTCTGAGTTCGTGAGTCTCAGTTTGTTTTTCAAACCATCTCCTTCCCAAAGTTTGTTCTTCATCTTTATACATTATAAACCAACAATCGAACTTGAAAACTCACATAACCAACCCTCGATGCTTAACATCGAACTCACAACTCAGTTTATCCAAATCGATTTCCAAAAAGTATTCAAGATGCTAACATGAACTATGTTCGACATCAAGAAGTAACACTCAAACAATTTTCGAAATTAACTCCCAAATTGAACTTGATTTCGACACACACAACCTCAAAACAACCTGTATCTATCGATTTCATCTACCAATTCTTCAATTCATTTCTTAAATCTCGACTCTTGGCTTTTTCAAAGTTTGACTTTTCAAAGTCAAAGATCAACAAATAGCAAATTGATGATTCAAACATTAAACTTCGAGTCAAAACATGATTATCCAATTGTTCTTCATCACCTTCATGTATTCTTGATCAAGTTTATCCAAATCAAAAGACCAATTTTTGAATTCTTCACTTTGAATTGATCATAATCAATTTTGTGACTGAACACAACACGTAGAATTGATTCACAATTCCAACTCAACAATCAAAACCAATTGATATTTAGAGATAAAGAATCGACAACAAAGACATAATCACAAGATGAAAAAATCATGAGTCAAGAACATTAAAAAAATGACGCAATCAATGAATATGATGAGACGAACTGATCTTAGTGAATGGGGCTTTCATCAATTTAATATCTAATTAAAAAGAATTGTATGGGCACAAAATTGTTTGGGCTCTCATGGACATGAACAGTAACAAACTTGATGTTTGGAGTAATTTTTTTTCTTCGAGAAAAGTCGTTCAATTATGTGATCTTGAATTTGTTTGGGCTTGATCTAAACAAAAATTAATTGGATCAAACAAAGAGAATTGAAACAAATTAGATCCAATGAATCAAAACGATCAAAAGTTCAAGAACGTAACACACAAATCAACGAGATTTAGAGAGATAATAGAGAGAGACTCACCAAAAATGCTCCAATTGTGACAAATTTTGCCAAACCGGAAATCGTTTCTTCAAAAAATCATGTTGATCTTTGAAGACCCGCTCTGATACCAATTGATGTGAATTATGAACATTGCTTTGGCATGCAGAATTAAAGAACACACAACGAACATGGTGATTTCAGTGTTTAAGAGATGCATTCGATTATGTATGGTGTTACAAAAAGGGATCTAGATCTAAATCTACATAAATAACACACACTTACACACTCAATTTTACATCTACCAAGCACACCTCCATAAGTGGTATGAACCCACCTTATATAGAGGTGTTTACATGTCTCTCTCTCATTCTCTATCTCTCATGTCACAAGGCTAAAGCACCACATGTAAGTGGGTCTACAAAAGTCAAACCATTTACAAAGCATACATGGATAACTTTGTACCCCAACAAACGAAGAATCCATCATTCTAGGGCTATGCAATCCTAGATACATACAACTTTGAAAACATACACTTAGCAAATATTAGTGTCAACATTAATCCCAAGAAATATATTTCTATCATGGTTACTACATTGGGAAACACTTACTTACGCTTAGTCGATTTTGCGCATTGCACTCTACTTTTTACTTATAAAAACCATTTTCAGAAAAAAAATTGCTTTTGTTTCTTTTGAAAAGGTTTACCATTTCCTTAGTTTGAGTTCTAACACACCCGAAAGTGTGCCCGAATTCCTCAAACCAAGGTTCTGATACCAACTTGGAACAACCCAAACACCAAATAAAAATTTTTATATTTGAAAATAAAATACAACCATAATTTGTTCCCATAAATTCATTACATCATATTGTTTCAAATATCAGAGTATCAAAATAGATAAATGCGGAAAATGCTGGAGAGTGAATGTTGCATCATCAAGTACGACCCTTCCCCTTAGTACCGGAAGTACCTGAAATCACCCAAATAAACTGTAAGCAAAAGCTTAGTGAGTTCCCAAATTATCACATACCATACAACCACCTAATACCATGCAACATACATAAGTCGCCATGGGCTACCCCCATGGTCTTTACCATATATGCCATGGGCTACCACCATGGTATGATATCCATGTGCCATAGGCTACCCCCATGGTCTTTACCTGAAAAGCCATGGGCTACCCTCATAGTTTGATATCCGGGTGTCATGCGCTACCCCCATGATCTTCACATAAGTGCCACGGGCTACCCCAGGGGTCTTCATACAGTCAATGCATAACAATTAACAATCCACATATCAAATAATGGGTCGGCATTGGTACCTTTGACCCATTAACATAGTGATAAGACTCACCTCAGACTGCTGATAAAATACTGCTCGGCTGCTGCTCTGGAAATCTCACACTAAATAAACATGATTTATCCTAATTATATACATATATTAAAACCACTCATGCTTATAAACAGTAAAGTTCACTTGTTTCTGATTTTAACCATATCAATATGTACATAATGACACTTTTCATCCTTCTAAAATATAATTTTCCACTGCTTTCTTCACCAATAGATAATCCCACCGCCATCGTATTACATATGTTTCTTCACATTCTTTGAATTCCTTCCTTCTTCGTTTATGATCCTCTGCGTTAGACATTTCCGCCGTCTTTTCCTCCAAGCAATTACAATTTGGACTCCAACAATTCTAATTCATAAGGTATGTCAATTGAAATCTCTCTCTCTCTCTCTCTCTCTCTCTCTCTCTCTCTCTCTCTAATCTTTCTAAATATATGCAAAAATATCGACAAATTGGTTTCCTTGATATTTAAATTTTGTTGATTTCTAAAATACTTTTTAATCATACTCCAAGTTGGCAACAAAAGGATTTATTCCTCGGGGACGAATACCCAACAACCCATTCTTCCGTTTCTAAAGGGTCGAAGATGAAATCATGACTCACTTACGGGTCTAAAGAAGTGCAGGAATTGTGTCCAATTCAACTAGGGTTTGACTTTTGATTCAAAGGTATATAAAATGCAATCTCTTTCTCTCTCTCATAGGCAGATAGTAAGGCGTCATTTTTTTCATTCTTTTTGTTCATATTTTTAGATTTTTTTGTTGCTCTAATTGATTTTCTCTGCACATCGTTCCCGATTTAAAGTAGGTACTACCCTATATGCTTTACCTATTTCATAAAGAAATGTTTACTTTTGATCGTTCCTATTTCAGGGTTTTTGTTTTAACAGAAAGAAAGTAGATGCAGGTGTGAAACCCTCCTATTTGTAAGTAGGTTTCTTACCAACATGATGTTTACTGTTGTTATCAAAGGAAATGTTGATGCAATTTTTTCTCTATAACCTTGATTTCCAAACCGTTTCAAAGCCATTTCCCCTATCCCATGTATATTACTTTGTAAAATCCTTACTTAGAAATCAGAAATATGCATTTGGTAAACTTCTTGATGCCATATCTAAGAAAAAGTGGAAAGACCATATTACAATTGTTTTTTTTCAAAATTTTAACAGTATCCAATATCTTAAATCGCTTATTAAAAAAGTTATTATGGGTTGTAGGAATGGTCCTCCATAAAAGTCACCTCGAATCAGGAACAAACCCCAAGTCCACAAGAACTGACAATGCAAAAGCAAGACCTTTAGGAATTGGTTGGAATTTTGGAGTGATCCAGATTTGAACCTACATGAACGTAGGTGTTTTGTGTTTTACAGACCTTTGTGATGTAAGTTTTATTTCTTCAATTTTCATTATCTTTATGGGGGTTAAACAACATGAACGACTATTACTTAATTTTTTGTCTTCCCCGTGCTTTCGGATTTTAATCTTACTTAAAAATGAAGCCTTTTTTTAGTAATGATCCTTAATATATTGATTTCTATCACTTGTGCTTCCTGATTTTTGTCCTAATTTCATAGGTTTCATAGATATTTTGTCGTTAATTTGGTCCTAACTTTAGGGGTCTTACAGTTTATGCAGTATGCAGAAGCCCTATAATTCTAAATATCTCCCAATAAGTTGCTACACCTTCACTTCTACTACACATGATATTAAGGGGTACTATGGGAATTCAACACGAATATGCATGTCATGTATATATGTCTTTCTGTTTACATAAAGATTAAATCATCGTGGTATATATTAGGAACCCTTTATGGCTTGTGACCTTTAATTTATTTTGGATCTTGATTATTGTTTTCAAAAACCATGGTGAAAGTCATTAATCCATCATTGTTAAATGACTTTTTCTAATATATTTTTGATATATTTTTTTTGTAGACGTGTTGGATTTGTTAGACGTTTAATCAAATGACTGGTGGGTTTAATCATATTTTTTTGAATTTTATAATTTATATATGTTATCTTCTTTTTTAATATAATTTTGAATAAAAAATTTGTGTTTTTCTTGGCATAATTTTCTACAGTTTTGAATTGTAATGCATATTTAAGAAAAAAATTGAAGTACAATAGTAGATTAGATATTTTTTTTTTCCACACAAGTGAAGACGGAAGGAGTGCATGATCAAATACATGCATTTATCTAGGGGGCTTTGTATTAACATTGCTCTTGGAATCTCCCGAGCTTTGAAGTAAGCATCTTATAAATTCTAATTTTCCTTTTAATTTTAGGGTATAATGTCATAATTTTCAATGTCATTTACATTACTATTTAATGTCATAATTATGAGTTAGCTACAAAAAAAAAATATTTTAACATCAAAGTTTGCTAACTTTCATATGTATCACTTGGAAATTATACAAAAATCACATTTTGTGAAACTAAGTATGCATTTTATGTTTATTTTTAAAAGTCTATTTCTCGCATTCATCAGTTTTTAGTGATTATATAATGTTCTATTATCATCTTGACGATTTTTATCACTTTATAGGGGCATCATTTACCCGAATTTCACGCAGAAAAAGTAAACAGTTCACAAAATTAACCAAAATAAGGGCCACATGCACATACAAGATGCCCAGATGGTAGAACAAAAGAGCAAAAAAAAAAACATACACATGTGGAGAGTCTTTATATATATATATATATATATATATATATATATATATATATATATATATATATATATATATATATATATATATATATACCTCTCCAATTTCCTCTTATTCGGACATCATATTTTGTTGGTAATAAAATAAATGAAAGTATGGTGCAATGTAAAATATATCAACAAAAGTACGTTACTATTTTTTTCCCTTTAGTTGCCAAGTTTTACCGGAAAGTACATTTTCATTGGGTTTTACATAAGGTTTTTGCTATAATTTTTGTTAAATCTATTATAGCCGTCAAAACAGACTGATATATATTCATACAAGTGAACAAACAATGGAAGAAAGCTAAGTCAATTGTCAGGTTGAGTCTCCATCATCTGCTTTAATGTGACCTTCCTCCTAAGGATACATAGTAGCATAAATGCAATATTGTCCTGCATGTACACATCTTCACCTTTTCCATCATCTAGAACTTTCTCTAAGATTACATAATTCATATATGGCATCCATGTGCAGATAGTTCGGTCGAAATCATTTTTTATGATGTATCCTTCCTCAAGTGAAGCTTGGACTGTATCCATAAAGTCGTCCATCTGATGGAGGTGCTCAATCATTGCTGGAAACATGTTCTGCATATCTTCTATTTTCATTTTTTCGGTTTCTAGTGTTTATGTAAAAGGTGGTGTTTTATAGTGCAGAGGAACTGTTATCTGAGTTGTTACTTATGCAATCCTTTTTATAGAGATAGGCGATTTATCTTTATTCCCATTTATGGAAAGTCGTTTATTTCCCTTTTAATTGTTCATTATGTAGTAATTGTCATTGAATTTATTTACATAGATATCTAATGATAAAAAAAAACCCAATTGAAAAAGTGACCGTGGTGAACCACGGGATAACTCACTAGTTAGAATTAAATCATATCCCAATACATAGGCCCAATTCCTAAGTCCAAACACCTCTAATAAGGCCCAAAATTCTTTCCTTCATTAATGGGCCTACCATCCATGGTGCGATACTATAATGGGCCACAAGGCCCAAAAGGTCCAATTATGTCATCAATGGCCTTGAGTCGCATCATTCGGGCAATGCTAATGTGGTAGCCGACGCCCTGAGTCGTAGAGCAGAGAGTAACCTGATCCGAGACGTATGCATGAGGATGATAGTGATGAATCCAATCTTGGATATCATTCTAGAGGTTCAGGTGGAGGTCATGAGACCAGACAACCGCAAGAGGGTGCGGATGATTGGGCAAGTGTCTGAGTTTGCAACGGATAGCCGGGGGCTTATGACCTTTCAAGGAAGGATTTGGGTGCCCTTACCAGGCAGAGCACGACATGTACTAATGGAAGAGGCATACAAATCAAGATTCTCAATCCTCCCTAGGGCCACTAAGATGTATTTGGACCTGAAAAGAGACTAATGGTGGCCCTGTATGAAGAGGGGTGTGGCTTGGGTGGTCGAGAGGTGCTTGACCTGTCATCGGGTTAAGGCCGAGAACCAGCGTCCGCATGGCAAGTTGCAGCCACTAGAGTTTCCCCAGTGGAAATGGGAACATATTTCCATGGATTTTATCACCAAGTTGCCGAGGACCGCGGGGGGTGTCAACGCGATTTGGGTGATTGTGGACCGGTTGACGAAGAGCACTCACTTTCTTGCTATCAGTGAGCGCTCTTCTACTGAGAGGCTGGCAGAGATATATGTGAGAGAGATGATGGCCCAACATGGAGTGCCAACATCTATAGTGTCCGGTCGGGATGTGTGTTGTACTTTTAGATTCTAGAAGAAGTTCCATGAGGAATTGGGAACACGATTGCATTTTAGTACAACCTACCACCCTTAGACGGACGGACAGAGTGAGAGGACGATTCAGACGCTTGAGGATATGCTTCGAGCATGTGTTCTGAGCTTCGGTGGAAGTTGGGAAAAATACTTACCCTTGACTGAGTTTTCTTACAACAACAACGGCCTTTCCAATATCGGTATGCCTCCTTTTGAGCTTCTTTATGGGAGGAGGTGTCGGACCCCTATATGTTTGGGAGAGGTGGGGAAGACAGTGATGGGTAGCACTGAGATAGTGCTAAAGATGACTGAGCAGATTCAACAGGTCAGACAGAGGTTACTGATGATCCAGAGTCAGTAGAAGAGTTTTGAAGACAGGCGATGATCCGAGCTTGAGTTTTAGATTGGTGATTTCGTTCTCTTGAGGGTATCCTCGTGGAAAGGGGTGATACAATTCAGGAAGAGGGGCAAGCTGGGGCCCTGATACATCGAATTTTTCAAGGTGAATGCTAGAGTGGGTAAGGTAGCGTATTGTTTAGAGCGACCTGCAGAGTTGAGCCAGATCCATGACACGTTCCACGTGTCCCAGTTGAAGAAGTGTGTGGCCGATGAGACAATAGTGGTACCTATAGAGGATATCCAGGTGGATGCGAGCCTGAATTACATCGAGGGGCCGATCGCGATTTTGGATCAGAAAATTAAGGTTCTGAGAAATAAGGAAGTGCCTCTGGTTTAGGTCCTGTGGCAACATCGGAGAGGGTCCGAACTGACTTGGAAACCAGAGTCGGAGACACGAGAGCAGCATCCGGGGTTATTTTCTTATTGTACTTGTTTGCGTGTTAGTAAGCGGATGGCCACCACAACGTTGAGCGTACCAGTGGGTATGCTGGGTGTACTAGGTGCAAAATGAAACCCTAATTGTGAGCATGCTCCCTATTTAAAGGACATGGTAGCCTCATTTCTGGCCACCATTCCCAGACACCAAAACCTCTAAACCCCAATTCTTCATCCTTGTAGCTGGAGAGTGCATTAAGGAGCTTGTGAGTGCATCCTTTTGATATTGAGGTGGAGAAAGAGCTTGGAAGAGAAGGAATGAGAGCCCAGTACTTTGGTTTTGAGCTTAGCTATGCGAAAGGCTTCCTAAAAAGGTATAAAGCTTCAAGCTTTCTTATCCTTTGCTTTGGTTCATTCATTTGGTGTATTTAGGGTTTTAGTCCAAAAAGGTGTTGACTTTATGAGTAAATGAGCTCCAAAGGCCTTGATCTACCCCTTTTCTGTGTATATTGTGATTTAGAGTCATAAAAATCCCATCTTGGACGTTAAGAGTGAGCCATGCATGAGATGTGAACTTTTTAAGGAAAGTGGTTGTGTGTTTTGAGTGTTGGTGACCTTTTCAGCCATTCAAAGGTCTAAAGTCATTGACTTTATGGATTAAGGGACATCAGAGTGACTAGATCTGAAACACGAGTCCATGTCTTAACGGATTAAGATCAAAATCATGAGGAGTGTGAAATTGGGGCGTACGCTGGGCGTAACCCTAGGTACGCGTAGCGTAGGGGTCTAGCACCCCGATTCTGTATAGCAGTCGAGTACACCCAATGTAGGGAGGTGGAATGCGCAGCGTAATCCCTGGTGTTGACTTTTGTTGGCTTTTAGGGTTTAGGTCAAGTTGTGAACAATTGAGCCTATAGAGGGGAAAATGGTCTTTTACCCTTCTGTGAGTGTCGAAGGGTGAGTCTAGCTTCTTGAGGACCAATATTAATTAGGGATAATTATTATATGATAGGCGGAGGCAAGATCGGTGGGTAGATTTCAAGATCTCCAAGTGCGAGGTTTTCACTTGCTAGCTTACGAGGTGAGTATTCTCACTATACTTACCTTATGTAGTAACTTTATGTGTGAACAGAGGGTCTTATGTGAATGAGCTGTGTTTTGAGATATCATGCTATTTGTTTTGTGATATGCTTACTGTGTATTATATTGAGCTGCTGAATTGAGGGACCAGATGGCCCATCTGAGTTGTGGGACCGGAGGGTCCCATTGAGACACATTGATCGGAGGGTCTTATTGAGTTATGGCCTACAGAGGCTAATGTGCTGTGTGTGGTATTTTGGGGAACTCACTAAGCTTTATGCTTACCATGTTATGTGTTATGTGTTTCAGGTAGTTCCAAGGATCGCGACAAGGCACCGACATGATTGTACACACTGGCGGGAGATTGTTTTTATGATTCTGGGATTGTGTTTTATTTGTTGACAATTGAGACATATGTGATTTTGAGAATTATGAAACGAGTTTTATTGTGTTTAAAAATGAAAATTTTGTTTGGAAAAATTTATGTTGTTACAAGTTGGTACCAGAGCCTTGGTTTGAGGGATTCAGATGCACCCTCGGGTGTGTTTGGACTCAAACTGAGGATTTGAGAAAGATTTTCAAAAGAGATAATTTTTTCTAAAAATAAGAAAGAGTTTAAGAGAAAACGAGCCGGAGCAATGTGTACAATCAGCCAGAGTCCGGGTGGTGATTTCCCAAAATACCCTCATTTTGTGTTACGAGATGTTTTATGAAATATATTTCATGCTAGAGAATAGGCTAGGTAAATAATATGTTAGGACTAGGGTGACCTAAATTTTTGATGCCTTAGCCTAGGGATTTCTGCTATCAGTGAATTGCTTTGAGTATGAGTATCTAGCAGGAGCGAGCCATCGAGAGGACTACTGTGAGAGTAGCTTGTGAGGCATAGAGTACTTATTATTGGGATCCGAGGAGGAGGTCTTGGGGTGAACACTGATATGGTGTGGAAGGTAGTATTGGGCCCGTACTACTAGAAACACCGGATCAGTGAGCGGTCTAAGTAAGAATCCTTAGGATGCTGATGAACAAGTAGGAGCGAGTGATCGAGTGTGATTATGCTCGAGTGAATCTCTGATGATTTTTTGTTGTGTTTCAGAGACATCTTGGTGGGTAGAGGCCACAACCCTGGAGCCAGTGGGAGTAGTGATGGGGAGATACGGAGGATGATCCACGAGGAGGTAGCTGCAAATATCCGAGCAGAGATTCTAGAGATGTTTGGGACTATCAAGACCCCCTTGATACAGACGTTCGATGAACGATACACTGCTATCACTGAGGCTGCTGTTGTCGCGGCGACTGCAGCCGTTGCCGCTGCTAGGCCACAAGGAGGTGACTCATTGTTGTCCCGAGAGTTCAGCAACACGAAGCCACCAGAGTTTGATGGGCTGTAGGATCCGATTGTTGCGATGAGGTTAAACTCCGATATCAAGGAGTGTTTTTACACGTGTTCTTGTCCAGAACATTTGAGAGTTCAGTTTGCGCTGAACCAGCTTCGCTTGGGAGCGAAGGACTAGTGGAAGTTTGCGACAGCTGGTTTCGCTGCTGCAGATCATGTTGCAGTGACATGGGAGAGGTTTGTTCATATGTTCCGAGACGAGTATGTTCCTCTGGTGGAGAGGGAACGTTTGGCATAGGAGTTTCTGTCTCTCAGGCAAAAGACAGAGTTAGTGATTGAGATCTCGAGGATGTTCCATGATAGGGCAATGTTTTGCCCTGAACACGTGTCCACTGAGCAGGCACATGTGAGCCGATATCTGAGCATACTGAGGAGGGATATACGAGAGTTCGTAGTGAACTTGTCATACCAGACTGTAGCCGAGCTTCAGGCCAATGCTAGGAGGAGGGAGATTGAGCTTAAGTTGCAGCCGATGACGAAGCAGGCCAAGCTCGCTGATTCCAGAGTTGGGGGCCAGAAGGGTCGCACTTGTGGCAAGTGTGAAAAGAGTCATGAGGGTTCTTGTCCTACGGGGATCTGCTACAAATGTGGCAAGGAGGGGAACATGGCGAAGGATTGCCCTAAGGGATTCTCGGTTTGCTTTCATTGCAACCAGACCGACCACTGGAAGGCCGAGTGGCCTCAGCTAGTGCACGGACCAGCTCAGGGATTTGCACCTACTTCTGTGCGTGCTACTGAGAGCCGGCCAGTGAAGGCTGGGACACCGAGGGTTCGTAGAAGAGACTTTCAGCTGACAGCGGAGGAGGTCCGCGCAACACCTGACGTTGTGGCCAGGATGTATTCTTATTTTATTCTTTTGAGTTATTTGGTACTTATATTGTGATTGTGTATAGGTACTTTTCTTGTAAGTTCTATTCCTGCCTTGGTGTTGGTTGACTCGGGTGCGAGTTGTTCTTTCGTATCTTTAGCTTTTTGTCGTCACCTCAGTATCCGTCGAGAGGCATTGAGTCGACCTTTGAGAGTTTCCATAGCCGATGAGCATGCAATGTTTGCGACTGATGTGATCCGAGGATGTGTACCTGATATATTCGGAGTTGAGTTTCTGATAGATCTGGTGTCGATCGCGATGAAGGATGTCTGTGTCATCGTGGGCATGGATTGGTTGAGTCGATTTGGAGCTGTGATCGATTGTGACCGCCAGCTGGTGACTATATGAGACCCAAGTGGGGGAGTACTTTCAGTACAGAGAGGGCACTAGATCCGGATCAGCGTTCTGCTCTGCTACCAGGGCGAGGAAAAGTTTGCAACAGGGATATATGGGGTTTCTGGCATATGTGATAGATGCACGAGCTTCTGTGGAGAGATCGAGTTCTCTCTCCGAGGTTCCGATAGTGTGGAAGTTTCCAAATGTTTTTCCCGAGGAGTTGTCGGGTGTGCCTCCCAAGAGGCAAGTAGAGTTTTGGATTGACTTGATGCTAGGTGTGGCTCCTATTGCCAAGGCACCCTATCGCCTTGCGCTGCTAGAGATGTAGGAGTTATCCTCTCAGCTCCAGGAGTTGCTGGGGAAAGGGTTTATCAGGATGAGTAGTTCACTGTGAGGAGCCCCGATCCTTTTTGTCAAGAAAAAGGATGGTTCACACCGGATGTGCATTGATTACCGGGAGTTGAACAAATTAAAGGTCAAGAACCGTTACCCACTTCTAAGGATCGACGATTTGTTCAATTAGTTACAGGGGGCATCTTGGTTTTCCAAGATTTATCTAAGGTCTGGGTATCATCATATGAGAGTTTGCAAGGAGGATGTCCAAAAGACGACTTTCAGGACACGTTATGGGCACTATGAGTTCGTGGTGATACCTTTCGGGCTCACCAACGCATCGACGACATTCACGGACCTCAAGAACTGGGTGTGTAGGCCCATGTTGGATCGTTTAGTGATTATGTTCATCGATGACATTTTGGTGTATTCGAGGTCCAGAGAGCAACATGAGGAGCACCTGAGAGAGATTCTGGGAGTACTAAGATCGGAGAGGCTCTATGCCAAGTTCTCCAAGTGTGATTTCTGGTTAAAAGAGGTCCAGTTCTTGGGACACCTCATTAATCAGAATGGTATTTTGGTCGATCCGGCCAAGATTGAGGCAGTTATGAGATGGGAGGTGTCGAGATCCCCCTCGGAGATCAGGAGTTTTCTAGGGCTGGCCGGGTATTATTGGAGATTTATTAAAGATTTCTCCAAGATTGCCGTCCCACTCACCAGTTTGACCCAGAAGGGTGTCAAGTTTACTTGGGGTCCCGAGCAACAGACCTCATTTGAGACCCTTCGCCAGAGATTATGCGAGGCTCCCGTGTTAGCCCTTCCGGAGGGAATGGAGGATTTCGTAGTTTATTGCGATGCATCTATTTCTGGCATGGATGCGATACTGATGTAAAGAGGGCACGCGATACCATACACATCGAGGCAGTTGATGCCTCATGAGACTAGATATCCCATCCACGATCTAGAGCTGGGGGTAGTGGTGTTTGCCCTCAAGATCTGGCGTTATTATCTGTACGGGGTTCGGTGTACCATATACACAGCCCACAAAAGTTTGAAGTATCTTATGGATCAACCAAACCTTAACATGAGACATAGGAGATGATTAGATGTAGTGAAAGATTATGAATGCGAGATCTTGTATCATCCGGGCAAGGCTAATGTGGTAGCCAATGCCCTGAGTCGCAGAGAAGAGAGTACCTCAATTCGAGACGTGTGCATCTAGATGACAGTGATGACTCCAATCTTGGATATCATTCGAGATGCTCGGGCAGAGGCCGTGAGACTAGAGAACCGTAAGAGGGAGCGGGTGATGGGCAAGTTTCCGAGTTTACGACAGACATCTGGGGGCTTATGACCTTTCAAGGAAGGATTTGGGTGCCCTTTTCGGGCGGAGCACGACATGTACTGATGGAGGAGGCACACAAATCAAGATTCTCAATCCACCCTAGGGACACTAAGATGTATTTGGACCTGATAAGAGACTATTGGTTGCCCTGTATGAAGGGGGATGTGGCTTGGGTGGTCGAGAGGTGCTTGACCTATCGTCGGGTTAAGGCTGAGCACCAGTATCCGCATGGCATGTTGCATCCGCTAGAGGTTCCCCAGTGGAAATGGGAACATATTTCCATGGATTTTAGACCAAGTTGCCTAGGACCGCGCAGGGTGTCAAAGCGATTTGGATGATTGCAGACCGGTTGACGAAGAGCGCTCACTTTCTTGCTATCAGTGAGAGCTCTTTTACCGAGAGGCTGGCAGAGATATATGTGAGAGAGGTGGTGGCTCGACATGGAGTGCCGACATCTATAGTGTCCGAGCAAGATGTGCGTTTTGTTTCCAAATTCTCGAAGAAGTTCCATAAGGAATTGGGAACGCGATTGCATTTTAGTATAGCCTACCACCCTGAGGCAGACGGACGGAGTGAATGGATGATTCAAATGCCCGAGGACATGCTTCGAGCATGTGTTCTGAAATTAGGTGGAAGTTAGGACACATATTTACCCTTGGCTGAGTTTTCGTACGACAACATCCACCAATCCAGTATCGATAGGCCTCCTTTTGAGCTTCTTTATAGGATGAGGTGTCGAACCCCTATCTGTTGGGGAGAGGTGGGGCAGAGAGTGATGGGTAGCACTGATATAGTGCTAAAGATGACTGAGCAGATTCAACAAGTCAGACAAAGATTACTGACGCCCCAGAGTCGCCAGAAGAGTTATGCACACAGGCGATGATCAAAGCTTGAATTTCAGACTGGAGATTTCGTTCTCTTGAGTGTATCACCGTGGAAAGGGGTGATACAATTCAGGAAGAGGGGCAAGCTGGGCCCCGATACATCGTCCCTTTCAGGTTGACCGCTAGAGTGGGTAAGGTAGCGTGTTGGTTAGAGCTACCTGCAGAGTTGAGCCAGATCCATGACACCTTCCACGTGTCCCAATTGAGGAAGTGTGTGGCCGATGAGATGATAGTAGTACCACTAGAGGATATTCAGGTGGATGCGAGCCTGAATTACATCGAGAGGTTGATCACGGTTTTGGATCGTAAAATTAAGGTTCTGAGAAATAAGGAAGTGCCTCTGGTTCAGGTCCAGTGGCAACATCGGAGAGGGTTCGAGCTAACTTGGGAACCAGAGTAGGAGATGCGAGAGCAGCATCCAGAGTTATTTGCAGAGCACGACTTCGAGGGCTAAGTCAGATTCTAGTGGGGGAGATTTGTAACATCCCAAGTCCAGGTATATTCAATAAAACCATGACCTTGAGCTTTTGTTCATTTTGACCATTAATTGAGAAAAGGTTTGTGAGTGAGTACGCAGGGCGTACTTGAGAGTACGCTTAGAGTACTCATTTGCATGTTAGTAACGCTGATGGCCACCTAGTACACTGGGCATACCAGTGGGTACGTTGGGCGTACTAGGCGCAGAATGAAACCCTAATTGTGAGCAAGCTCCCTATTTAAAGGACATGATGACCTCATTTATGGCCACCATTCCGAGACACCAAAACCTCTAAACCCTATTTCTTCATACTTGTAGTTAGAGAGTGCATTTAGGAGCTTGTGAGTGCATCTTTGTGATCTTGCGGTGGAGAAAGAGCTTGGAAGGGAAGGAGTGAGAGCCCAAGAGTTTGGATCTGAGCTTAGCAATGTGAAAGGCTTCCTAAAAAGGTATAAAGCTTCAAGCTTTATTATCCTTTGCTTTGGTTCATTCATTTAGTGTATTTAGGGTTTTAGTCCAAAAAGGTGGATACTTTATGAGTAAATGAGCTCCAAAGGCCTTGATCTACCATGAAAACCCGTACCTTCCAAACAGAGTCATTGCTGGATGGTTTGGAGAAGAACCATAGAATGATCATCCGATCCCTTTGAATGATGACCATGGTGAATACCTTTCGGATGGTGCTAACTCCGAACCCGAGGTTGAGAACCTACCCCAGGCAGCTCCCTTTCCAAATCCTAACTCTCGTCCGGCTTTTCATGGCCCGACGCCTCCTTGGGTAGAATGCTTGGAAGCATGGAGCCAAGGACAAGATCAGCCCATGCCATTTAATGGTGACCGAAGCTTTTATGACCTGAACAATGGGGGCTTAGCAGACAGAATCTTGCCAATCCTGGTCCGCATAGTGGCCCGAAATGAAATTCAAGGCAGGACAACCCTACATCAGATCATAGAAATTGTCACCAATACGAGAATGCATACCCTCCGCACCATTCGCCTGGAAGATTCTTGTGAGAGATCTGAAAGAGACCATGAAGCCCTGATTCAAGCACTGGTTGAATCACGATTCGAAGTCATAGAGCTCTGAGTACGCCAGAGGGTGTACGAAAGACACCTGCTTGATATGGAACGTCAACTGGCTGATCTAAGAGTTCATCAGAGGGATGATCGTCCCTAGTAGGAGATGCTTTACTTTCCTTCTTTGCTTTAAAGAACCATGCTCCCGTCTATGTCCTATGAGACATTTTCTATATAACTTTCTGGTACTGTAAGTACTTTTAGTTAGGCGTTATGCAGCCAAAACTTTTCTACTCTGGATGTGATGTAAGATCTTCTACAATGTCAATTTTCCCTGAACTTATGCATCATGAATATCAAAGATATTGGCAGTTGGCTAACTTATATGTCATTCTTTATTCAAATACTTTCATTTTACTGTCATGGGAGTCTATCTAAAACCTACTCTAGTCGAGTTATTGAACTAGGCTATTCTAGCTCAGGGATAATTCCCAATTCTTTTTCAAGGGTTGGATCATGTTATTTACCAACCAATGGTACCCTGTTTTAGATGTCAAGCATCATAAGACCATACTACGAACTTACTTCTATTCTATTCTAGGACTGCGTCATAGGGATGTAGGTCACACTTCCGGGAACATACTCTTACTCTTTACTTGATCAATCGAAATACATCTAGGGTCAACCAAAATCGCCCACAAAATCCTTATCTTTCGTGTTATAGAATCATGTCGACATCCGGAAATAGTCAGTCGAACAACGAAACCCTTGCCTTTCCTATGGACGCCGCTACTTCCCAAGCCGCAGTGACAGCTGTCCTTGCAAACCACAACATTATCAACGCAAACAATACTGATAAAGGCGTTGATAATTCCGATCGTGGTAACGATCTGAGAAATCAACAAATAGTAACAGTCGCCAACACCCAAAACAACAACTCAGAGTTCAAGAAACGAAAACGTCAAGCCAAAGTGGAACGGAAACGATTTCAGAGGATTTCCATGCAACAACAACCAGTGGCAACCCCTGCTATCACAACACCGGTCAAACGATATGAGGGAACACTCCGAAGTGTGACCGGTGCAACTATCACCATACGGGAATTTGCCGAGTAAAGCAATGCAATAATTGCAGCAAGATGGGGCACATTGCTCATTGTCTGTAGAACTACCCCCACCACTGGAGGTAGCCTAGTTTGCTATAGTTGTGGTGGGCCAGGGCACTATTACAAAAATTGCCCAAAAGAGAAGATCAACGAAAGCAAACGTGTCCCCATAACTCCTACTCGACACTTCACTTTCACCACCAATGTTGGTGCTATCCACGTATGTCACCAATGCAGTGAAATTGGGCACCTCAAGAAGGATTGTCCAATAGCAAAGAACTTAGGCACTGATGGGAAGATTCTCAGGATCACAACTGCAAGAGAAACTACGCCGGACCCTCGTTAGAGTATGTAAGGCGTTCGTTGTAACAGACTTATAAACTATTTAAAACTAGTGCAACTAGAGTCTTATCTTTTTCGAGATCCCTTCAGTAAAGGGATGCTCATTCTGCGTATACTTGTCTTTTGTAGTATACTTTGTTCGCAGCAATAGTCTTGTAGTAAGTCTAAAGTACCGTAACTTTGATAAAGATTGCACTGTTGTGTTTTGTCTGTAACGCCTTATGTTTAAATCTAATGTCTTAAATTCCCATATGATTCCGACATAATCATACAACTAGATTCAATTTGATCCGCAAAATACCAACTTCATACGTACATCTCTTTCTCCGTAAATGTCTTTTTAACGAAGTCGTCATGTCAGAACTCAAAAGTACTCCTGCTTAGAGTACCTCATGTTTCTTTTCATTTCCGAAGAAACCTTAGCAAACCTCCCCAAAGTACCACTCGTACAGTACGTCAAGTTCAATCCAAAGACCTATACGATTGATCTATCACCGAAGAATGTATACAAAGGGGTGGTATATGATCAAGGTTCTATAGGTTTAGAATTGATGATTTCACTTTAACTCTTTTCCTCATTGGGATGTGAGGTTAAATGGGAAGCATTTATTCGACTATCTTTTCAATCTTAATTATATACGACTCATATACACGAGATTGTGATCGATGAACCATGTATGAATTCTTAATGTGAACTTCAGGACGGAGACTGCCCAAGACTACGAGTAATCGCATCGTCATGCGAACAAACTTAGAACTCAATACGACTCCTATAACCAGATTTCCCTACAGTTTAAACACCCACATAGAGACAAGAACAGTCCAAATAACTTAGAAAACTACCCATCAATAGAATTGGAAGACCAGACTTCTCACCCTGAGAGCTCCGATCTTATTCTTCCAGAAGTAGACGGATTGTATCATATGTACCTCGACTATCGGAGACTCCGTCAAGATTTCTATTTGAAATCATTATCTTTGCCTCGCATGAATGGGCGGGCTAAGCAAACGCGAGGAACAAATTACCTTGCAGAGATGGACCTGAGATCCGATTATCACTAGTTTCGAGTGTTAGCGAAGGATGTGTCGAAGACTACCTTCCGAACTCGATGCGGACACTTCGAGTCCGTAGCGATACCCCTCGAATAGGACCAATACACCCGTACTATTCATGAGCTTAATGACTAGGGTACACCTTTCTTACTTGGATCAGTTCGTCATTCTCTTTGTAAATGACTTACTTATCTACTCTCGTAGTAAGAAGGAAATCATAAAAAGCATCTACAGCAAGCCATGGAAACAAGGCGATCAGAGAAGCTTTGCACGAAATTCTCTAAACACGAGTTTTAGAATTGAAGATTAACATTACTAAGACACACTTTTAGTGATGTGGAAATTCGTGAGTACTCTTTCAATTTATCAAAACCGTTGAAAATTTGTCGGCACTGAAGACGTCGATAGAAATTCGCCAAATTCTAGGTCTTGCAGACCTACTATCGTAGTTCATTTAGAACTCCTCACAAATTACAGAAACCCTTACGACTTTGACCCAACAGGGAGTGGCCCTTGACTGGGAAGATAAGCAAGAAAAAGAAACCTTGAAATTCCAAGTGAGAGACCAAATTCTCTAGGAAGTCTCACTCTGAGAATGGCTTGATACGCTTCGGAAAGCGTGGAGATCTAAATTAAAGATAGTTAGGACCTTTAAGATTCTTACCCGAATCGGCCCTGTAACTCATAAACCCAACCTACATCGCGAACTTAGTGACGTACATTCTACCCATCACGTCTCGAACTTGTAAAAAGTATCGATCCGATGAGACTCTTGAAATTCCACTCGAAGAAATCGAGTCCCACAAGAGCCTCACCTTCATGGAAGAACTGTAGTGACCATGGACCGAGAGGTCATGCGAACGAATCATAGTGGCTTCCCTTTAGTGAAGGTTCACTGGGATGCTAACCAGGGACCCAAATTCACTTGGGAGCGTGAGAATCAATCGATTAGGAAGTATCCCCACTTCTTGGCTCGATTTTTCATGCCTACTTCCTTACCTAAATTCTAATTTTAGGACGAAATTCCTTCTAATGGTGGGATGATGTGACAACCCGAAATTCCTATTTTGTACAACCCTTCAATTCAATAGAATTCAGAAAAGTTGCTGCTAAGTTTCAAACTTTTTGGAACAAGTTTGAGTAATTTAGGATTTACACTTCAGGTGATATCGGGAGAGAGGATGCCCTAATATTTATGTGCAACACTATTATTCCTAAACTCCATGAAATTAGAGTTTACTGCCTGAATAAAATATTTGCAGCCAAAAAACCGTAAATTTGGGAGTGTATATATATATATATATATATATATATATATATATATATATATATATATATATATATATATATATATATATATATATATATATATATATGACAATTTGTCATTATTTACACTTTTTCCAAATCTCAAGATCCAAGTCCAATTCTCTCTCAAGTATTATCCAAAAGTTTTTCGAGATCTTCGATCTAGTTGATTCTTCAATTTACACCATGAACACCAAGAACACACACTTTTGTTCTTGGACTTTTAGCTCATTTCAAGCTTCCATATAGTAAGTACTTCTATCCTAGAGTCTTTTAAAGCTTGTTACATTCCCTTACATCAAGAAACAGTCCCAAGAACACCAAGATCACGATGTTTACAGTCCAAGAAGTTCTTGGACCGTGAACCCCAAATAAAGGTGCCAAAGTGTGCTTTATCCTTTCCTAAGCCTTGGGTATTAACCTAGAACCTTGCCTTGATGTGTTTATCACATAAAAACCACCAACAGGTCTCATTTATATGTGTTTACAGTTTGGGGATCTCCCAAAACCGTAAACACCCCAAATGTGTTATAAATGACCCATATTCCTTCCTTATGCCTAGAATAAAGCCTAGACCTTTACTATGAAGTGTTTGGGACTTGAAAACATCAAAATACCTTAGTCCATAGGAGTTTACGACAATAAACACATGGAAAAATGGTCCATGGGCTGTAAACTCCATTTAGGAGTGTATTGATGCCACAAAACATTTCCTAAGGCTTAAACATGACATAGGAATACTTGGAATGACTTAGAAGACTTCAAATCAACAAATGGTCATAAGGTTATGAGCTTATGGCCGTAAATTCAAGGGTTTACAACCATAAACTCAATGGGTTATGGTCTTTAGGGAGTAAACTCATATTAGGGGTTCCCTTGAACCCTAAAACCCAATAGCCTTGTCCTACAACACTTAGATGCTGTCCTTAGCACTTATAACACTTATATAAAGTGTTTAACATGTTTTAGGATGTCTTAACCATGGTAGTTAATTGTTTAAAGGCTAATTGGTTACATATATGTGATATTATATGTTAACTAGGATCATAGAGTGTGTACGAGTCTTCACTTGACACCTAGCATCCTATACAGTCCGTTCATCCCAACCACTTGCTACAGGTGAGTTCATACCCCTTAATATATCTTTTAAATGTTTTTAAATGCTTTTAGGGGGGGGGGGGAATACAAGTTGAATCATGCTAGTTATTATATCAATCACATGTGATTGATAACTAGCATACAAATAGAATTACTACACTTTTAGCTGTTTTACCAAACAGATTACTTCAAATGGCTTTCCAAAACATTTTTACTAGTTTACAACTCTTTATCAAACTGTCTTACATACTGAATGTTTCTTTTCAAAACTCTGTTACAATTGTGTTTCCAAAACAAAGGTTTCTTTATACTTTAAACTGTTCTTATCAAATAAACTGTTTTCAAACTGTTTTATAAACTAACATCAAGTCACCTTTTCTTAGTTCTTAAACTCTTCAAAGGTTTTACAAAACTTCTTTTATACCTTTATATTGTCAATTGCATGCCTAGATATGTATAGTTATATGAGTAATGTTTAAAGGACTTAGGAAGGCTAGCTCGCTTTATCTCCTTTTCCTCGTTGGGATGTGGCTTTAGGGCATCGGTCATCCGTCCGAAGGTCGTTTAAATATTATTTATATATCATGTGTACATATATAGTCATAAAGGTTCTTCCAGTCAAGTCAATACCCTTGGGTAGCAAGGGTATACTTCCATGTTTATACGTACAAGTCATATTACTAGTAAACTACAATAGGCGTAGTTTAGGGTTTTACTAATACTAATACTAGAACAATGAATCATACAAAGAGTCAGTTCATGCATGAATCAATACTTGCTAGTTAGAGAGAACACACAATACAACTAGTATACACAAAACATTACAATATTTGCTAGATAGAGAGAACACACAATACAGCTAGTACACACAGTACATTTCAATACATGCTAGAGAGAGAGAGAGAGAGAGCACATAATACAACTAGTACACATAGTACATTTCAATTCATGCTAGAGAGAGAGAGAGCACACAATACAACTAGTACACACAATACATTACAATACTATACAGAGAGAACATACATGCTAGACAGAGGGAGAACATACAATACAGCTAGCATACATTACATATACATTACATACAATTATGTGAGCCATTAAACTGGGAATGACACTACCTTCCATGACCGTTTTTGTATTCAGAATCTCCTTAATTGGGGAGCATATGAGTTTGCGTATAGATCAATATTGGATTGACTATCCTACACCTTGCTGCTCGCTACAGTGAGACTTGCAAGTCTAGAGGTGCCAAATGTCATTTCTTACGGTGTCTTACATCGTCGTTTTACTATTGAGTCGGTAGCAGGATACAGATCGATCACATGTTACTTTAAATTTCATTTGGTTTAAGGTAGTTAGTATAACAGTAGTCACTTATTATAATACTACAATACTATATTATTTCCCCATTAGATTCACTTTGTAAACATTCACACGATGCACGGTAATGTAAATACATTGATGATAGTCAGATTTGGGAAAATACACACTCTTATAAGAGACACAGCCAGATACTAGATGCCTTGGTAGAAGGATACTTTCAGTAGGAAGCATAGGGTTTTCTAGGTTATTCAAAACTTTTACATACTCATACTTACAAATACAGTCTTACAAATACATTCTTACAAATACATTTTTATAAATACAGACACTAAAATACTTATGATATCACCAGCTTTATTGCTGATACTCGCTTTCAAAATAACTTGTATCCTCAGGTCAATAGTAGACAGGTACCGATGCAAGGTTTAGAGAAGATGGAGCTCGTTCAAGACTAATCTTTCACTTTTGATTCATACTTTAGTGTCTATTAAACATGTTAGAACACTTTTAATAAAATTATATTATTAATGCAATGGATGATGTTGTTGCTTGTTTACTACTATTCATTGTTGTGATACAGTACATGACGTCCTCCGCCCTCGAACGTTTCAGCCGTTCCGGTTTTGGGGTGTGACAGATTGGTATCAGAGCATTGTTTATAGTGAATTAAGTATATCAACCCATAAAAGATATACAGACTATAAATACAATGGGATTAAAATACTCTGACCACGATTTTATACTTTAAATAGTAAAATATTTAATTAAGTATACATGCTTGCATTCATACTAAAATCAGTGTCACTAGGACAGTACAAAAGAATTACAATTGTTGGGAAACACAAGTGGACTTAGAGACATATAGTGAAAACTTGGAATATATAGCCTAATCAACTATATTATCCGAGGGTTGACTAGCATGTGCCTAAGTGTAGTTGTGTGGTTGCAACAAGTCTAAAATCTTACCGACAATACCACAATGACAACATTAGAACATAAACCTAAAATACTATAGGGGTATTTGGTGTTACTATAAGTACTTTATACTTGAGAACTAAAAAGGATCTTCATTACTAAGTTGATAGTTGCTAAGTGGATACACTAACGCTATATGTAACTAGGATGTTATAGACTTAAAATCTGTGAAAATATTGCTTTACCCCTATTCTTTATGAATGTGGAGTTAAGGTCACTTATTCAAAGGCATAAAGTTGTTTGGAAAAATTTACGTTGTTATAGTTCCTAAGGCATAAAGTTGGCAACTTTATGCCTCTACATGCTATATGTGATCCCAACACCTCACTTAACCCATTAAGACCCTCCTTAAGGTCTTAAACTCATGCATGTAGCCATAACTATCATCAAGTTAGCATTTTTATGCTTTAACCAAACCAAAGAAACTCAGATCTAACCTTCCTAAGCTCTAGAGTCGCTCCAACTCACTAAAGTGGATTCATGGACTCAAAAGTGGACTTTTACAAAACCCTAACTCAACAAAAAAAGGATAACCAAGGTGTAAGCTTTTTACCTTCAAAAGCTCTCCAAGATGCTCTAGATGCAGGATCCAAAAGCTCCTCTTACGTCCAAGGCTTGAACATCACATTCTCTTTCTTGCAAACCCACTAAAATGGCCACCAAAATCACCTTTAAGCTCAAAACTCATACTCTCTTGCAAATATAGGGTTTAAGGAGGAAAAGAGGTAATGGAGGCTGTTTAGGGTTTGCTCCAAATGACATAAGTGTGTTTAAATAGTGGTGCATGGTCCAAATGTAGGGTTTTGACTCTAGCTAGGTACGCCCCGCGTACGTGTTGCCAATTCGCCATCATGCCATCGTAGTACGCTAAGCATACACATAGGTATGCGTAACGTACGTAGGGACTTCATTTGCTAAAATAAATTCATTCCAAGGGTCAAACTGAAATTACCCGCATCTCGGATGTTACACCCTGAAAAACGTTTATAAACAATTGGGTAAGTGCTAAGCTGAGTGAGTTGCACCAATATACCATATACCATATACCATAATACTTATACATGTATACAAATAATGTCTCCCATACTTTAATCATTCGATCATATAATCTATGCGGGTCTATAAGCTCCCGCACATATTTCGTTCCACCAACAACCCTAACTACATTGATGCGGGTCTACAGGCTCCCATATTTTATTCATTCCACCATCAACTCTCACTATCTTTTAAGCATATGAACAATTATACATATAGATAATACACATTCGACTTTACAAGCACATAGAAACTACACTAGGTATGAGATTTAGAACCGGAAAAGCGGATCGGAACCGGAATCTTTAGAACCAGAATTCATACAATCAGTTCCGGTTCCGGGTTTAAAAATTAGCTTTATCCGGGTTCCGGGTAATCCGGGTTTGGGTACATTGGGTCCGGGTAAAACGGGTCCAAAAAATCCGAAACCAGTGTTAGGAACTGGAACCATTTTTAAGGCCGGAACCGATTTTTATGAAACGTTTAAAAGATGTATATCTCATTCATTTCAACTCCTATTGATATGCGGTTTTTTACAATATGTAGGTTAGAGTTTGTACATGATTTTAGACTATAAATTTGTCATTTTTAGTTTTATATTCATTGACTTACAATCCCCCAAAGTCGAGATATCAAAGCTGAAAGTTTTTAGTGTTTTAGTTTTTTTGTATTCTGTGAAAGTTTTAAAACATACATAACTAAATTGTTTGAAGTTGGATTGACAAGTGGTTTTTTCCAGCTTGTAGTTTAGAGTTTGTACATGAGTTTAGATTATTATTTTGTCATTTTTGGTTTTATATTCAATGATTTATAGACCCCCAAAGTCGGGATACAAAAACTGAAAATTTTCAACTTTTCAGTTATTTGTTTTTGTACTTTGTATTCGGTGAAAATGTTAACACATGCATATCTCATTCATTTATAGTCGGATTGACATACGGTTTTCTCCAGAGTGTATTTTAGAGTTTGTACATGATTTTTTACTATAATTGTGTCAATTGTGGTTTCATATTTAATGAATTACAGTCCCCCAAAGTCGGGATATTAATATGAAAATTTTCAAAGTTCAACCCACTAAGTAATAAGTAATTACTAAAAAATTATGGTTTTTCCGGTTCTAAACCTACTTTATTTGGTTCCAACCTACCCATTTTGATGTTTTCGGGTTTTCTGGTTCTATACACACTTTACGTGGTACCGTATACCCGGAGCCGAACCGAAACCGGTTCCTATATACCTGTCCGATTTCCGGTTCTATAAAATCTCGTTACCCGGTTCCGGGTTTTCTGGGTCCAGGTCTATCCGGTCCAGGTTTGGACCCACTTTCATCCTTAATATATAATAATACGGAGTTGGATTTTTACGAAATTTATATTTTCGGAATCGGATTTCTACGAAATTTATATTTTCGAGATAAAAAAACATTTAAAATAGGAAACAAAGTAAAGAAATTATCATGTTCCATTAATACGTGTTACACAAACTAATGCATATTCTCTAGCATGCCATGCTTGTGAATTAAAAAAAAACTAATATTAATGAACGAAAAAAAATTTAAAAACCTCAAGATCCGCAGAAGTGTTTTTGTTCCTTAGAGATAAACGTATTACACAAAACATTTTATTATTTTTAACCTTTTTGTCAAATTTTTTACATAATAATCACATAAGGTATTGGTGTATTTAAAAATAAATTATATTAATAAACGAAAATGAACGCAAAAAAAAAAACAAAAATAAATGGGTATTAAAAAAACTAATATTAATAAACGAAAACAAAAAATAGAAAAAACAAAAAAATAAAAATTAAAAAACTCAAGATCCGCAGTGGTGTTTCGGTTACTCAGAGGCAAACGTATTACACAAAACATTTCATTATTTTAACTTTTTTTTTCAAATTCTTTACATAATAATCACATAAGATATTAGTGTATTTAAAAAAAATTAATATTAATAAACAAAAATGAACGCAAAAAAAAAAAAAATCAAAATACCAAAAAAAAATCAAAAAATTAAGATTCCGTAGAGCTGTAGAGGATCCGTAGAGACTTTAACGAAGTTTATTTCAAAGTATGTTTATTATGAATGTTGTATGTTTATGTTTTCTAAAGTATGTTTTGTAACCTACTTAAAGTATGTTTATTATTCTGAATCCCGGTGTGTGTAATTTTATAAAAAACATAAAATATTTATATAATTTTTATTAAACACACAAATTTTATAAACTGGTAATTAAATAAGAAAAAGAAAAAAACGAAAACAATTTTTTTACATAATACCTTATGTGATTAAAAAAAAATATTAATAAACGAAAAAAAAAACAGAAAAAAAAAATGAAAAAAACCAAGATCCGCAGAGGTGTTCACATTCCGGAAAGGTATTTATGGTTCTGCAGAAATCCCTCTGCAGAACTTATGGTGATTTTCTGAAATGTTCATTTTTTGATTATTTTCTTCAAACTCACCTTACATTTTGAAAATTTGCCTGAGTTTACTAAAGTTATATATTATTATTGCAACCATGAATATGGTTGAATAGCAAATGCCTTGGAGAGTACAATCGTAGTCACCAAGGACAAAAAAAGTCAAACATCATGGATGCAAAAAGAGATACTTTTATTGATTCAAAAAAATGAGTTAAGCATGCCTATATATAATAGTTGGAATAAAAAAGTTACGAAGAGAAATATTAACCTTTAGATAAAGTCATGAAAACGGTAATCGTAGTACTCCTTCGAGATAAGAATTTTGAGACAAAGAATACTAAAAACATAGTCTGTAAGAGAGATATATGATTTTTGCAAAATCGTTTAAACGTATAAAAATAAGAGCTAAAAATAAAGTTAGAATTAACCAATGCAACTTAAAGGAATGTTTTAGTACTTATCGATAACTACACGTTTATATAAAGAACATTAAAAATAGAGCTTGTATGAATAAGTTACGCAATTTACAAAAATTAGTGTTTTCAGTACGCGATCAGCGCGTGCTACGCTGCACACACGTTTCCTAAAAGGACAACGCAAACTTACCAAAATCAGACAGGTAGCAGGAGTAGACTGGAGTGACATAGTAAATGAACGGCGTGCCCTAAGTTGCACGAGGCACTTCCCAAATATTTGAACTCTAAAAGGGGCAGGAGACCGATTGCTTCCTCAATCACCATTAGCCTAATCTAAAAAATAATATTATATTTTGTCTTTATTATAGCCATTTCTCTAGGTAACATAGTACATAGAGCTTGCCAAATCTAATGAATACTATTGTACATAATTCTTATGCTAAGTTGTAACGTCGTAATCTCGCGATAGGTATTTTAGATATAATATAAGTTTAGTATTAACAAAAATATAAAAAATCAATCAAATCATCCGTAAATTGTAAAAATAAGTGCGCCAAAACACACACACACACACACACACACATATATATATATATATATATATATATATATAATATAAGTTTAGTATTAAGAAAAATGTGAAAAATCAATGAAATCATCCGTAAATTGTAAAAATAAGTGCGCCAAAACACACACACACACACATATATATATATATATATATATATATATATATATATATATATAATATAATATAATATAAGTTTAGTATTAAGAAAAATATGAAAAAGCAATCAAATCGTCCGTAAATTGTAAAAATAAGTGCGCCTAAACACACATCGTCCCGATCCTGAAAATATAAATTTCGTAAAAATCCAACTCTGTATGAATTATATCTTATTTTTATAAGATATAAATGTCAGCCGCACACAAGGAATGTATGACTTTAAAAGCTACGAAGAGAATAGTTGACTTTTAGCTAAAATCACGAAATGTACATTCGTATTACTCTTTAATATAAAATATTTGAGAAAAAGAGTGCATAAAACGGAGTCTGTATGAGAGAGTTATGATTTTAGTAAAATCATTTAATTTAATAAAACTAGGAACAAAAAATAAAGTCAGAATTAGCTGATGGAATCTAAAGGAAAGTTGTACATATCGTCGAGGGCTTTTCGGGGATATAGAGAACGTCAAAAACGAAGTCTACATGTAGAAGTTATGTGATTTACAAAATGTACAATTTGCGCTTCGCGTAGTGTGCGCCAAGTGCACGGCACACGCTTCGATATGGTGAAAACTCGGACCACGAAGAGGCCAACATATGGCACAAAGTGGCCAGGGGGACATAACCTTAAAATACGCGATGTGCACCCCTTTTGGAAGTAGTATGCCCCAAAAGAGGGTATATATAGGACGGTAAGCCTCATTCCCTTCCCACATCTCCCAAGATCTTATCTCTCGAGTTGCTTTCAATTTTAGCCTGTTTTCCCTTGGGTTTAGTCATTGGCGAAGCTCTGCGACCCCTAAAGTAGTAGTAGCCAGCGAGTAGAAGCTTGCCAGTGCAATGTCCTAACTTTTTTAAGAAGAATCGATGTATGTTAAGCTACGCTCTAGTCTTTTCAGTGTAACTTATATTTATAGTCATAAGTTCTTATTATGAACCTATAAATAAGATTCATCAGTAATTCTATGTCGTTATACCAATCGATCTACTTACGGGAGAGGTATCTAGAATGGTCACGTTGTCTTAGTTGTTGGATTTCAGAAGAGCTATTATGCTGAAATGGTCTAGCCTCCTAATTGTCCTACCTGGCTGATAGATCTTGATGTAGACATTGAGATTAATGAGGATTTTAGACTATAATTATTACAGTCACCAATATTACGAAATTAGACTAAGGTTTAGTACTTTATACGTCTAGGTCTTTTTAAAGTACGAAACGAAGCTCTACCAAAACCGCCAATCATCCATTTTTTTCAAGTGAGTGCATAGTTACTTTCAAACTTACACATTTACACAAGCATTCTAATTTCTTAAATGCTATGAGTGCAATTTTGTTATGTTTAATATATTTGTATAATATGATATGACTGTTACTTGATCTAATCGTATACATAATAATATAATTGGGTAGTAAAGGGTTGTGCATAACAAAAGTTGAGAGGCTGTTCTAGGGTCGTGTAAGTTAGTGGTTGTGATAGGTGAAGTGAAAGCTGTGCTAATTAGTAAGTTGTGACTTGTCATGCCTATCCAAAGTACTATTATACTGCCGTGTCTAGCAAAGTACTATTGTACTTCTGTGCCTAGCCAAGTACGACTGTACTACAGTGCCTATCCCAGTACTTTTGTACTGCGGTGCCTATCCTAGTACTTTTGTACTGCCGTGCTTACCCCAAATGTTATCATACTACCGACAAAGATCCTTTAGGAAAGATCTCTCAATATCATCATACTAGTATTAGAAAGTCAGGATAACGGGAATGGGGGTACTGGATTTATTTGAATGTTGAAAAATATATAATTAAAGATTATAATATTATGTGTTGAAAACCCTATGTATCTCACCAGGTTTGCCAACCTAACCCACTCAGTTAATTTGTATCATAGGTCTCGATACGAGGATACATTACACTGAGAGATTAAAGGAGATGTATATCATCAGTGTAAATTAATGTAAGGTCAGTTTATGCTTATGTTTTGTATCAGCTATGGCATCCCATGTTTTGAAAGAATATGAATATCAAATGTTTTCTTCGTAATTTTTTAATGTTAATATTATGTTACATTAAAAAAATGTTTTTGGGACCAATTCCGCAATAAAAGAAATACTCTATTTTTAAAATATGCATAAATAATTTTTTTAAAATGACCATAAATTTGGGGATGTCACAGTTGGTATCAGAGCATTAGTTTAAACGAGCTAGGAATTTTAGGAAATTTCTAGATTTAAGCTTAGAATGCTAAGCAATGATGTGAGATGTGTGTCTGTTATATTATATTTTAGGTGACACACCTGAATTGACACAAACACTAGCTTACTTTAGGATAAAATATCTAACTTGTTTTTATGTGTTAAATAATCGATAGAATTACATACCTTAGGTTGTCTAGCTAGATTACTTTAAAGTTTATTTCCGACCTAGAATTAGGACAAATATTTTGTTCAGGTTTCTAAACGTTTAATTAAGGTATTATAAATGGCATATAACATTTCAGAGTATTATGGAGGATTACGCGTCTAAGCTTTTTCTACCTATTTTCTTGTCTTGGTACGCTAAACACCTTTTTGGTGTCTAGTAACTAAACCTATCACAATGGCAATGCTTAGGGTTATGTTAACATAATAGAGGGAAGAAATGAGATAGATCATTCAAGAAATTATAAGAGAACTTACTGTCCCTGCTATACAACTTGAGCTCAATGAGGAGCAATATAAGGAAGGAAATTATAGTAGGACTATGAGTCGTTTGAAACCCCAACCGGTTAGAAGGAATAACCCTGAATTGGGGATAGAAGGGGATGGATGCAAGTACAAAGATTTCATAGCTACAAAACCGCCATGTCTTTCCGTGAATTCGAACGTAATGCAAGTCATGGAATGAATATCCGAGATGGAGATGGTGTTTGACGGTTGTGACTGTAGCGAGAAGCAGAAGACAATCCTTGTTGCCCGATATCTAAAGGGTGGAGTTTTAAGCTTATAGAATATGTTGGATGATTCAACTCCAAGAGCAGAAGAAAGGAGAATGTCATGGGGAAACTTCCTGATGCAATTGAAAAGAGAATATTTCTCTAAACAAGACCTTTTGGAGATCAACAATGAATTCCAGAATTTAAGAAGGGTAAAATGAGTGTCAATGAATATGTTGCAGCTTTTACAGCGAAGATGAAGCTAGTTCCTTACCTAGTTCCTACTAAAATTTCCAAGGTGAACAAGTTTGCTAATGGAATACCAGCAGATTTTGGTCCAACGGTGAACCTAGCAACTACTTTGAAATTAGCCATCTGGGCGGCAAGGAATGTAGAGACCGGATAAGGGAAAAAGGGTCTAGAAAATGTTGAGCAAGGAGAGAAGAGTAAGCTTGAGTAACCTTCAAGGTCCGAAAAGAAAAGGAAATTTTCAAAGTCTGACCCCAACGAGAACATGTATAGGAGTGTCAACGAAGCAGTATGGTGCTATAAATGGAAAAAAGAAGCATGTTGGGCAATGCAAAAGAGAAGTGACTTGCTACAAGTTTGGAAGACCTGGTCATTATTCTGATGAGTGTTAGTACAAAGGAAGGGCGTGCTTCAAATGTAAGGAGGAAGGACATGTCATGAAGGACTACCCAAAGAAGAAGGAAGCTATAAGGCCAAATGTTTTGTTAAAGCCGGAAGCACGAGCATATCATATGATCCTTGATGAGACAACAATAGGTCAGGAATAGAGAACAACCTATTCAGTTATGGGATATATAGAAGAAGATGAATGATATTAGGATAGGAGGCCTGATGTAATAGGAACATAGTCTATAGAAATATTGTAATCATTTTCACAAAATAATATAATACCTAATTACATTATATGACTTAATGTGTTAAGTTCTTGTCTGATCTTCTAGTATGATGACTTAGGTGCCGCGAGAAAATACTTGTGTAACACCCGAAAGACCAATTAAGGAAAGATAATCTTCATTTCTAAAGGCCAACTCATCGAGTTTGGGAAAGAATCTCGATGTGTTAGAAAGTTGGGCCGCATGTTTTTGGAAGACCAACTCGACAAGTTGGAGAAGATCAACTCGACGAGTTGGATGGGGTTTGGGAAACCCTAAAATTGAGACCTTGCACCCTATTTAAACAACTTAAGGCCTAGGGTTTAGCCCCATTTGTAGCCTCCAAGTCCTAAACCCTAATGCCTTGTGTGAGCTTATGAGTCATTTTGTAGTGAAAACTTGTGCATTTGACGCTTGTAGAAGAAGATGAAGCTTGAGGACTCAAGAAGAAGTGAGTAGATCCAGAAACTTCACTCCATTTTCGTCAATTTCTGGTAATCAAGTCTCAAACTTTCCTAGTAGTTGATTAGATCTCCTTCCTGGCACCTTTTGCTTGTTTTTGGTCCAAATGATATGGTCCTTGAGAGTTGGACGTCCTAAATGGAAAGAACCTCAGATCTAGAGTCCTGAAGGACTTCCATGGCATAAAGGTGCCAACTTTATGGCCATGGAAGTCCCATGCAACCTTTAAGCCATCATATTTTCCTTTTGAGATTCTAATAGCCATGCATGTAGAGAAAGATGGGAACTTTACATGATATTTTGGTTCTTATTGTCTAAATCTACGTTCTTATGTCCTATCTTGAAGTTTTGAGGACTTTTTGGATTTAGATTTAAGCCTTTTTGGAGTTAGGGTTGAGCATAATCTCTTTAGGAAGGGATTAATGGGTAAAGTTGGAAACTTTACCCTTCTAAAAGGTGTTTCCAGTCTAGATCTACAGTATTGGGTTCAGATATGTAGAATAAAGGCTTAATGCATTACAAAGGAGTGAGCAGATTGAAGAACTCGACGAGTTCATGAAGGAACTCGGAGAGTTGATGTGAGTATGACCCAATTGTGCTAAAAAGGAAAGAACTCACCGAGTTCATATAGGAACTCGATGAGATGACTCGAAGTGTCCCGATTTTGTTGAACTGGAAGTACTCGGCGAGTTTGGGGAAAACTCGATGAGTTAATGTGAGATATCATGATTTAGTGATTACGGAAACTCGACGAGTTGAAGGAATAACTCGATGAGATGAGTCAACTTGGAGAGTTGACTTTTACTTTGACCTTGACTTGACTTTGACCAAGGTTGAACCCTGTAAGGCTATGATGTACGTAATGGGTTCTAAGGGGGTAGTTCCATGTAAGGGTTTGGGCCCAATTTGGAGATTTGGGCCATTGTTGGGATTTCATGGGTTTTATAGTTTGGGCCTCGATAGGGTGGGGGTGAAATGGTTATTTTACCCCAAGTAAGGATTATGGATCATGGTTTGGGACCCAATTTCTAATTAGGTGATATTTTGGTATTGATAGCTCAGGGAGTTGTCAGGTCAGCAACTAAGGATCTTTGCAGTGAGCTTCAACATTCGAGGTGAGTCTCCTCACTATTTGTATGGGTCGAAGGCAACAATGCCGACTCATTTGGTTTATGTACTATAGGAAGACCCAGGGGTTAGCCCTAGGCATTATGTATGAAAGACCAGGAGCGGCTCCTGGCACACTGTATGCTATTATGTATGGTGGAAGACCCGAGGGTTCACCCTAGGCAGTATGTACGAAAGACTAGGACGTAGCTCCTAGCATATTGTATGCTAGTTAGCTAAGTAGAATAGTATGTATGCTAGTTGTCTTTGTGATAGTTTCATGGAAGACCAGCAGGTGGCTCTTGACACTTTTCTGTAAGACCTAGGGGTTGCCCCCGACTTGACAAGAAAGACCACGTGTGTCCTGTGGCATAATGGCAAGACTATGTATCAGCACATAGCATCTTTATTAATTATGATATATGTATGATATGTATCGCTCATGGTTATGTATGGCAACATCCAATGGAAAGAGACCGAAGGGGTAGGCTAGTACCCAAATATGCTAGGCAATATATTATTGTATGGTATGTGGTATTTGGGGAACTCACTAAGCTTCGTGCTTACAGTTTTTAGTTTTGTTTTCAAGTATCTCCAGTTTTCAAATAAAGGAGCTCGGGATGATCGCAGCACATACACCCATGTTTTATGCAATATGTGATTTCTGGGAATGAACTTTGATAAATGTTTTATTTGAATTTCTTTTTAATGTTTAAACCGAGTTAAAAATGTGTTTTATCTATATTAAAATGAAAATTTTGGTCATGAGTTTTGAGATGTTACAAGTTGGTCTCAGAGCCTTGATTTGAGGGATTCGGACAACCTGATCTTACAGATGCCGACTTTCCATTACTAGCCAATATTGATGATCTCAAAACTCTTAAAACCCAGATGAACACTCCCGAAATCTCAACCAACCTGATAATCTCGATCACTTCCCCTGATACCGCACCAAAACCATAAGTCCTTCATGCTGATGACAAAGACCGTCTGAACCAACGAATCTTCATTTCAACTTCCCATCCTCAAAAGGATCTATGAATTCTAACTATCGTCAACCCTTGGGATTGTAAAATTCCCCTGGGAATTCCAGTGACCAAACAGCTCATGCAACTACCACCACCATCTTCTTTCTACCGCTCTTTCCCTAGCAATGATAGTGATTGGACCCAAATGTTCTTCCATAGACGACTTCCGATCCTACCCGATAAAATGCAAACATGACTGAACTTTGACCTCATTGGAGAACTAACCAAGTAACCCAACCATAGACCTTCCAAACGATACCCTTGAATTGACCCCATCAAGGAACCGAAACAACAACCGAAAAAACTAAAACTTACTCAGCAAGATACAACCCACTAATGACTCTTGGAATGAAAATGGCATATAACAATTCTTGATGATATGACCCAAGCAACTACAGAGAACTATAACAAAGATAATGATTACATAAACCAATACAAGATTCCAAAGCAATGCAAATACTAATAATAAGCAAGAATAATCAAGGATTACATACTCGCGATAGCACCTAATGAAACCCTGGCCTCCTCTGACTGACACTACAATGTTCGACTCCTCACTGTTAGGGCTCCTTCCCTACCATGCCGATGATCAGTGATCCTCAAACTAACCGGAGCAGGTGCACTCACTGGTCTTCCCTTCAACAAGGGATAGTTGGCCTTCTTCTGGCCCATCTGATTACAATGAAAGTACATCGGATGGTGAAAAGAGGGCTAGGGTTTCTATCAAAATGATCTATATGTGATGGAGGCTCATAAATGCCCCAAAAATATGAAACCAACCTTTATGTAAGTTGAAAACCCTAAAAAATCGTGGGCATGTCCTTCACAGTTCTCATATCGTGAGCCCTTAATGCTTACATCATGAGCACAGTTTAAATAAGCATTTCCATTTAATCGCTTCTCACGTTCTGAGCTCCAACTTGTAATGCATGGTTTCTAGTATGATATTATTTCAATTATTGCATTTTTCCTGGTGAACTTGTTGAGTTGGAAGCCTCAAATCTACGTGTTGAAGTTGTTTTGGCCGCGTAATTTAATGAGTCATCTCGATGAGTTGAGGTGCCTCAACTCGGTGAGTTATTTTTCCTGGTGAACTTGTCGAGTTGGAAGCCTCAAATCTACGTGTTGAAGTTGTTTTGGCCGCGTAATTTAATGAGTCATCTCGATGAGTTGAGGTGCCTCAACTCGGTGAGTTAGCAGCAGGGGTGGAAACCCTAATTTTTAGGTTTTGCACTGTATTTAAACACCTTAATTCCCATGTATTGGCCTCATTTCCAGCCTCCATAGCATCTAAGACTAATCATGAAACCTTATAGCCTTCTTGAGTGTTGTGAGCTTATTGTATGTGTGTTTTGGTGTGTTTGAAGCTCATTGAAGGAGGAGAAGCTTGATGCAAGGTGGTGATTCAAGTAGGAGCCTTCATATCTTGATTCTTTTCACCCTTTCTAGCATATTTTGGGTATAAAGTTCTCACCTTGCTTAATATTTGATTAGATCTCTTTTTTGATTAGTTTAGATGCTTTTAGTCATGTTTGGGTGGTTGATGGGGTGATAGGAAGTCCTAGGTGCTATTCTTTCAAATCTATGATTCTTATGAGCTCTTTTGGCATATAGGTGCCAACTTTATGGTCTTAAGAGCTTCACACATGCATTAAGTCCATCTTATGGCTTCTAATGAACATTTTGAGCTTCTTCTAAGCGTACTTGAAGGTAAAGTTGGAAATTTTATGTGCTATTTCAGATTTTAGGGCTACATCTACAGTTTGGAGGTATGCATTGGTGATTTATTGCTTAATAATTATGTCCTTACCCTTTTAAGCCTAGGGGTTGGGTTTTGAACTCATTTTGGTTGTTTTTAGGGTAAAGTTGGAAACTTTACCCTTCTTGAGGCCATTTCTGTTAAGCTCTGAGTCATGAAGCTCTTAGTTTCGTTAAGGTGATTAATATGTTGATTTTCTAGCAAACTCGATGAGTTGATGGAGGAAATCAACGAGTTGGATCGGTTTCTCTCGACTTCACAGACTGATGGATAAACTCGACAATTTTATGGAGGAACTCGACGAGTTGGGTCAACTCGGATTGTTGACTTTTACTTTGACTTTAGTCTTTGACCAAGTTTGACCTATAAGGGTTTGTGGGTATTTTGTGTTGTACTTAAGGAAATCTTTTATGTGTAGGGGTTTTGTAGAGTCGATTTTCAGAGTTGGGATCCATTCAGCTACCTTATTCATTCGAGGTGAGTTTCCTGACGAGGTTCTGCGAGTCTAAGGCACCAAGGCCGACCCTTGTTTGATCATGTTGTTATACTTATTATATGTGTGATACTTGTATGTGCATGTATATGTATGTTTATTGGGCGGGGCCCATTATATGAGTGTGGGTGGGACCCGTATCTCATTTCGATACCAGTGTGGGCAGAGCTCGTATCTCACTGGATAGGGCCTGTTATTCGAGTGTGGGCGGGGCCCGTATCTCACTAATATCAGAGTGCGGCTGGGGCCCGTATCTCATTATTGCATGGTATTTATGGTATGTGGTATTTTGGGGGAACTGAGTAAGCTTTGTGCTTATGGTTTTTAGTTTATGTTGCAAGTACTTCTGGTTGTAAAGGGAAGAGTTCGAGATTAATGCATTGCACACACCATTGAGAATCCGCTATGATGTTTTACTTTGATTTATGAGAAGTTGATACATTGGTTTATTTTGAATGTTTGGATGTTATGAAAATACTATTTATTTATTACTAAATTAAAAAAATTTGGGACCATATTTTTGGATGTTACAAGTTGGTATCATAGCCTTGGTTTGAGGAATTCGGACATACTCTCGGGTGTGACTGAACTCAAACTAAGGACTTGGTAAAAAATTTCAAAAGAAAAACATTTTTATAAAAAGAATTTCTAAAATAGAAAAGGGTTTGGTGCGTGCAATAAGCCGAGCCAAAGTAAGTTATCCCAAAATACCCACACATGTTTATATATAATAGAAAGTGTGAATTGTGAATTGCATGCTAGCTTAGGGATAAGGATCTATGAGAGATGTAATTGTATGTCTGTCATATGAGCTTATAGATTTGCATGCTAGTACTGGTCAGTCAATGATAGGATGGCTTGATTAGGTTATGCTCAATTCTATTTACTTGATGCTCGAATGTTGCTTGCTTTGTGCTTTTAGGAGTTCTTGCTAATCGCAGCTACTTAGTAAGCGAATATGCTAAGTTACATATTATGAAAACTAAATAATTTCAGAAGGTTATGTTTAGTTGTATTGCGCAGCTCTTGTTTGAGTTCAATTGTTGTAAGGAGAGACCTCTCATTCGAATAATCATCTAGTCTTGGTAATATGTAATTGTATTCATGAGCTAGTTAGAGAAGGTTAGCATGAGTCTCTTCGGCAGCTGATGGCGGATAGTAGTGTGGATTCTGACCAAGGGAAACCTAGGATGAGATTTAGTGTTGAGAGCCCTAGCTGCAAGGGATCTATTGTTTATAGAGTAACTTGGCTGAGTGAATGCACTTCTTGAGGAAAGTATGGATAGATGTGAAAAGTAGTATGGGCCCATACTACTGGAAGTAGAGGACCCGTACTCGATTCAAGGAGGACTGTAATGAAGCTAGGGAGCTTGTGTAGTTATGATTTCCCCGATATGTGGATCGATGCTTATTCTGATAGTTTTATGGTCTATTTTCAATATGGTGGTATTGTGAGGCAGACTAATGGGCAGTTTCGGTGTCGGGGAGGGTTCAGGCTCAGGTTCTGGAGTCGGGCAGCTTGATGTCCATACGAGGGAGTTCATCTCGTCCGAAATTACGCGCGGTATCCTTGATAAGACTCCTGTGATCTTTGGTAAAGTCAAGGAGGGTATTCTGGAGATTCTTGATGAGAGATTGAGTGCCTTTTATGCTGATATTGTGGGTTTGATCGGAACGCACTCTCTGAATTTTAGGGAGTTTCGGGCATGTGGAGCACCAGACTATCATGGGGCCTGGGATCCCATTGCGAGCATCATGTGGTTGGAAGATGTTGCCAACGCCTTCCAAACTAGCCGATGTCCCAAGGAGGAAAAGGTAAGGCTAGCCTCCTTCCTTCTGAAAGATAAGGATCGTGATTGGTGGGATGAGGTAGGGCATGTTGTAGGAGTTGATCTTATTGATTCGATGACTGAGATCATCGCTATGTTAAGGGAGAGGGCACTTCTTGTTCCACAGTATGTGGCAGACGAGGAGATGAAGAAGGTTCGGTACCACGAGATGTTGAGGAACGACATTCAACAGTTTGTTAGCCTATCCAGCTACAAGACGTAGGAAGACATGATAGTGGGGGCTAGAGAGAGGGAGATTAACTTGGAGATGGAAAAGAAGAGGAAGCCAGCTTCTATGACCAGTGTTGAGAGTTCGGGTAAGAGACCCAAGGTGGTGGATATAAGATGGAAGGGCCATCAGGGCCGAAACCGTTGTGGAAAATGTGGCAAATCGCATAGGGTGGGTGGTTCTGGCTGCTTCAAGTGTGGCTAGACTGGTCATGTCAGCATGGATTGTACTCCTACCACCACTATCACCCGGGTATGTTATCTAATTTGATTTCAATGCAATTAGAGAGGCCACAAGAGGGCCTAATGTCCAAGTTTGGCCGCAACAGGACCAGTGTCAGTACCTGCTCCTATAATGTAACATCCCCCTATGGCACGTATCACAATATTGTCCGCTTTTGGCCACTCGGCACAGGGACATCCTAGGGGGTCACCCATACCGGTACTACTCACTCGAGCACGCTTAACTGCAGAGTTCGTATGGGATCTGATGCCCTCATGACTTTAAAACGCGGACAATATTGTGATATGTGCCAGAGGGGGATGTTACATACGACATTGAGGATTGCTGACGGCCGTCAAGGCCGGGCAGATACACCAGCGACGAAGAGCATGGCGTTCCAACTGACGACGAAGGAGGCGCATGAAGCTCCTGATGTTGTGACGAGTATGTATCTTCTCCTTATATCTTTATTTATACTGAATTGTTGCTTATGTTTGTGTATTTTATTTAGGATCGTTCCTCATGAACGGTATCTCTGCCTTGGTATTATTTGATTTGGGGGCTACCCAATCTTTTGTATCTCTTGCACTTAGCAAGAGATTTATTGGAGCTCCAGGGGAGCTAGATTGTCCTATTGATGTGCAGATCGCTGATGGTAGGTATATTCGGGTTGCAAGGATTTATCGAGGGGTACCCTTCAGTTATTCAACGAGCAGTATCTGGTGGATCTGGTTCCCATTCATTTGCGTGGGAATAATGTTATCGTGGGCATGCATTGGTTGAGCCCTAATGGGGCAGTAATCGATTGTGAGAAATAATTGGTTCGGCTTCGGACCCCAAGTGGGGGAGAGTTGGTGATTCAGGGTGAGAGACCACAACGTAGGCCAATTATGTGTTCTGCAGCGAGGACCAGAGGCTACCTTTGTCAGGGTTGTGCGTGTTTCATTTCCTATGTCATGGATACCTAGGTTAAGGGTAAGGCGACCATGGATGATGTGTCGATTGTGTGTGAGTATCCAGATGTATTCCCTTAGAATTTTCCTAGGGTACCTCCGGAGAGGAAGGTGGAGTTCAGGATCGATTTGAATATAGGTGCGGCTCCGATAGCCAAAGCACCGTATCAGTTGGTTGCTCCCGAGAAGTAGGAGTTGTCTACACAACTGCAAGAGCTGTTAGAAAAGGGATTCATTAGACCGAGCAGTTCGCCTTGGGGATCCCTAATTATGTTTGTGAAGAAGAAGGATGGATCCTATTGGATGTGTATCGACTACCTAGAGTTGAATAAGGTAATGATGAAGAACAGTTATCCCCTCCTAAGGATTGATTATCTTTTCGACCAACTTCAGGGTGCATCTTGGTTCTGCAAGATTGATCTACGATCAGGTTATCATCAGATGCGATTCAGGGATGAGGATGTGCAGATGATAGCTTTCCGGACTTGCTATGGCCATTATGAGTTCGTGGTGATGCCATTTGCGCTCACCGATGCTCCTGCCGCATTCATGGATCTCATGAACCGCGTGTGCAGACCAATGCTGGATCAATTTGTGATAGTCTTCATTAATGATATTGTAGCACCTGGTTTCCGGTATGTGAATTTTATTTGAGCATTGCCCTAATTTAGCCTTGGACTCGGCGAGTCATAGGGTCCGACTCGCCGAGTAGGGACGAGACTCATGACACGTTTTAAGTAGGCGACTCGGCGAGTCCACATCCTGGACTCGGCGAGTCACCGCTGCTGGATGAAACCTTAAGTTTCAAGGGTTTGCACCCTATTTAAACCCTCATTCCGCCCCAACTCGTCCCCATTCACCCCCAGAACTCCCCCAACATCGTTTTCCCTTGTTTCCTTGAGAGTTTGAGGTGTTCTTGGTGTGTTCTTGAAGGTTTTGAGGAGAAAGAGGAGTAGATCAAGAAGAGGAGAAGGAGATCAGCCATCTTTGTGTCATTTCAACATTTTCCTTGAGGTATATCTCGTTTTCCCCTGTTTCTATGCTTAGGATGTCATTTGGGACACTCTTGAGCAATTCTTCAAGCTTGTTTGTGCTTAATGGCTCGAAATAAGTGGATTAACCTTTAGATCTAGGCAAGATTGAGCTCCAGGAGCTCAGATCTGTGAGCTTTATGACCCCATGTGGCTTGTTCATCCTAGATCTACCCTTTTGAGGCATTTTACACCCTAAAATCCACATTAGTGAATATCCACACGTAAAGTTGGAAACTTTACGTGTGATTTGTGTCCTAGAAGTCCAGATCTATGAATGGCATGGACTGAAATCGAGTAAATCTGTGTATTTAGTGGATGCATGGCGACGACTCGGCGAGTCGTATAGGTGACTCGGCGAGTCTGGTCGCGAGTCACCGATCTGGTCCCTTCATCATGTGTCGAGTTGAGCCATGAGTCACAGGGGGTGACTCGGTGAGTTGGGAGCTGAACTCACCCATGTTAGGACTCGGCGAGTCAATGCCCTGACTCGGCGAGTCCAAGGCAATCTTCATAGATCAAGAACAGACTCGGCGAGTTGTTCATACAACTCGGCGAGTCTTAGTATAAAGTGTTCATCGGATGAAGATGAACTCGACGAGTTGTTCATACAACTCGGCGAGTAGGACGAAGGAGTTGAATGACAGTTAGAAGGTGAACTCATCGAGTCATAGCCTGACTCGACGAGTAGAACCAGGGACCCAGGACAATAGTTTGCTAGGGACTCAGCGAGTGGAGATCCACTCGGCGAGTCGGGTCAACTGAAAAATTGACTCTAGCTTTGGCTTAGAGCTAGACTGGGGGTAAAATGGTCATTTTACCTAAAGGACAGTTAGCAGTGTTTGATTGAGTATGATGTGGGAATTGCAGCCGGAGGACTCCCGGAGCAGCAGCAGTCAGTTAGTTCCCGATCAGTTCAACATCTACTTTGAGGTGAGTTACCTTCCAGTAGTAGTGGGTCTAAGGCCATAATGCCGACCCACCAGTAGGAGATGTATGATAGATGATTGTCTTTGTGATATCATCTAAGTTTGCTACTACCTGATAAGTTATATGCTAGCATGATATGTTGTATGTGATAAGTAGTAGAGTTGGTTGTTAGGACCGAAGGGTAGTCAGACACCCCAGATACGTCTGACAGTATGTGATGATATGTTTTCATGCTGGCTTGTTATGTTATATGTGATCGTAGTAGTAGGGGGAGAAATAGTCCCCGAGGATCGGTTGTCAGGACCGATGGGTAGTCAGCACCCCAGAATGGCTTGACATGGGTAGTCAGCACCCCAGAATGGCTTGACACGGGTAAGACGACACCCCAGAATGGCCGTATGGGTAGGTCGGCACCCCAGAATGGCCGTACCGGGTAGTCAGGCACCCCAGAATAGCCTGGCAGTACGTATGTTATGTGTTTGTTTGGTATGTGGTACGTTGGGGGAACTCACTAAGCTTTGTGCTTACGTTTACAGTTTTGTTTTCAGGTACCTCTGCATCGAAGGGGAAGGAGCCGGCGCGGTAGCGGCACGTCATACACACACTCTTCGGTTTCCGCATTTATGAGATTTACTGGGATTGTACTCTGATATTTTGATGGGATGTATGGTTTGACTTTTTAGAACATGGTTGCGATGTGTTGTGGTGTGAACAAACAATGTTTTTATTTATTAACGTTTTCTAAAGTAATACCTTAAAAATGAAATTTTCGGACGTAAAAATTGGGTCGTTACAAGTTGGTATCAGAGCCCTGGTTTGAGGGATTCGGACACGCCTTCGGGAGTGTTTGGACTCAAATCGAGGGATTGAAAGATTTTTCCAAAAGAAATTGTTCTTTAAAACCCGGAAAAGAGTCACAAGAAAGAGTAAAGTGTGTGACGTGCGCGACCGGCCGAGCTCAAGTAAGTATTCCCCATAGTACCCATACAAGTTTATGTTATGTTTATCAGCTTTATGAATATTGCATGCTAGAATAGGCTAAGGATCTAGGAGTGATGCCTTATGTGCCTGTTTATTTGTTACAGCTTTATGAATATTGCATGCTAGAATTGAGTAGACAGCAGTAGGATAGCCTGTTTAGGTTATGCCTGATAGTATGAGCTTAGCATCCTATGTTAAGTGTCGTTTCTTGTTCTAAGAACAGTTTTGGCTTGAGTCTGTTTTTCCTTATCCGAATGCTGCTTGCTTCGTGCTTGGTGGGATTCTGAGTAATGGGAGTGAGCCACTAGGTAAACACGTCACACCACATGTAATCAGGGTTGAATAATCCCAAAGTGTTGGAACTGGCCCTATTGCGCAGCTCTTGTTTGAGTCCAACCGTTGTAGGGACGGATCTTTTACTTGAAGGATTATCTAATCCTCATCACATGTGATGGTGTTTAGGTGGTGGCTAACTGGCATTATGAGGAGACCTACAGCAGCTAAGGACTAGTTGTGTTGAACTTGGGTTTTCCCTAGGGCAAGCCTAGGATGAGAATAACAGAGAGTAGCAGTAGTAAAGGGGAGCTGGTGGAGTCGAGGAATTCCTCGGAGAAGGTACGGATAGATGTGGAAGGTAGTATGGGCCCGTACTACTGAAAGCAGAGGATCCGTACCCGAGCCGAGGAAGGCCAAGACGAGACCAAGGAACCTGTAAGTAGTTGAGATCCCTCAGAAAGTAGCAGTACCACTAATGATTATTATGATGTTTTGCAGAATGGTGGTACTTCGACCGAGACCGACAGATGGCGGGTCAGGAGAGGGGTCAGGTTCGGGATCTGGCACCGAGCCGATTGAGGAGAGGCTACGTGAGTTCATCACGTCGGAGATCACTAGGGGCATCCTTGAGTCGACCCCCATCATCTTTGGGTCGATCAAGGAAGGGATCGTGGAGTTGATGGAGGATCGCCTACGGGCATTCAGGAGCGACTTGTCCTCTAGCCAGTCAGGATCTCGTACACTGTCCTTCAAGGACTTCAGGGGCAGTGGTGCGCCGGATTTCCATGGGGTGAAGGACCCCATTGTCGCCAGGCGGTGGATTGCGGATATTGAGTCCGCCTAGTTGACCAGCTTCTACCCCGAGGGGTCGAAGGTGAGGTACGCAGCAGGATGTTTACGGGACCGGGCCCGAGATTGGTGGGAGTCAGTAGGTGACTCGTTGGGAGCCTCGGCTATTGAGGCAATGACCTGGTCGGACTTTGTGGCTAGGTTCAGGGCAGAGTTTGCGCCAGCGGTCGAGCTTCAGCAGCTGGCCAGGGAGTTTCTAGACATGAGGCAGACGACAGAGACCGTGGCGGAGATCACCGCCAAGTTTCGGGAGAGGGCTTTATTGGTGCCCCAGTATGCAGGTGACGAGGATATGAGGAGGACTCGTTACCATGATATGCTACGAGCTGACATTCGAGAGCATGTTAGCTTTTCGGCTTGCCCTACCCTGGACTCCATGATTGCCAGGGCTAGAGAGAGAGAGATAGATTTGGAGCACATCCAGAAACGGAAACTTGAGGATGGTCAGGCAGCAGGGGCTTCGGGGAAGAAGCCCAAGGGATCAGATGGGAGGCCGAAAGGCCAGTCGGGACCAAGCCTCTGCAGGAGGTGCGGCAGGCCGCACGAGGGGGCGTGCAGGATGGGATCGTCAGGCTGCTACAAATGCGGCAAGTTTGGGCATATCAGCAGGGATTGCACTGCTCCTGCGACAGTTATTCAGACATCGGAGTTGCTGTGTTTCCACTGCAACCAGAGGGGCCACAAGAAGGCCAATTGCCCCATGTTGACAGTTTCAGCGCCAGTGAAGGCGCCAGCTCCAGCGACCCTGCGGATCACGGATGGCCGTCAGGGCAAGGCAGAGGCTCCAGTGGTGAGGAGTCGGGCATTTCAGTTGACTGCCGAGGAGGCACGCGCCGCGCCCGATGTGGTGACGGGTATGATTCCTTCCTTCTATCTTTTATTTTACGTTGTTATGATATTGATATGTGCTCCGTGTGTATGCATGTGTATTAGGATCGTTCCATGTGAACAGCATCCCGGTTCAGGTATTGTTCGACTCGGGTGCATCCCGATCATTTGTTTCTCTTGCTCTTAGCAAGAGATTTCATGAGACTTCAGGCGAGTTAGATTGCCCGTTAGAGGTAGAGATTGCTGACGATCGATCGGTGCGAGCATCGATGGTGTTTCGAGATTGTGTTCTGCGACTGTTTGAGGAGCGTTACCTGGTAGACTTGGTTCCCATTCCATTGCGTGGGAACAAGGTGATTATTGGTATGGATTGGTTGAGCCCTAATGGGGCAGTGATAGATTGCGCACAGCAGCTAGTGCGAGTCAGGACCCCAAGCGGGGGAGAGTTAGTGATTCATGGAGAGCGGCCGCAGTGTGGACCCACTGTATGTTCAGCAGCAAGGGCTAGGCGCTACCTTCAGCAGGGATGCGCGGGTTATGTCGCGTATGTGATGGATACCCGGGAGGCGGGTAAGGCGACCGTGAGCGAGGTCCCGGTGGTTCGAGATTTTGCTGATGTTTTCCCGGAGGAACTACCTGGGATACCTCTGGAGCGACAGGTGGAGTTCAGGATTGACCTCATTCCCGGTGCGGCTCCGATAGCCAAAGCACCATATCGGTTGGCTCCACCCGAGATGCAGGAGTTGTCTACGCAGCTGCAGGAGCTGCTGGACAAGGGATTTATTCGGCCGAGCAGTTCACCCTGGGGAGCCCCGATTCTGTTTGTAAGAAAGAAGGACGGGTCGCATCGGATGTGTATAGATTATCGGGAGCTGAACAAGGTAACGGTGAAGAACCGATACCCGCTTCCAAGGATTGACGACCTATTTGACCAGCTTCAGGGAGCATCTTGGTTCTCCAAGATTGACTTGCGTTCGGGGTATCATCAGATGAGGGTCAGGGAGGAGGATATGCAGAAGACCGCGTTTCGGACGCGCTATGGTCATTACGAGTTCGTGGTGATGCCGTTTGGGCTCACCAATGCTCCTGCCGCGTTCATGGACCTCATGAACCGCGTGTGTAGACCGATGCTGGATCGGTCTGTGATAGTCTTTATCGATGATATCTTGGTCTATTCCAAGACTCGGGAGGAACACGAGGAGCATCTGAGGGAGGTATTGGAGACCCTGAGGAGGGAGAGCTTGTATGCCAAGTTCTCCAAGTGTGAGTTTTGGTTGCGCGAGGTGCAATTCCTTGGACACCTCGTCAACCAGAACGGGATTCTGGTTGATCCGGCCAAGGTCGAGGCCGTGATGAGATGGGAGGTCCCGAAGTCTCCATCCGAGATTCGGAGCTTCCTGAGATTGGCAGGCTACTATCGGAGATTTATCCAGGATTTCTCCAAGATAGTCGTACCCCTGACATGACTGACGAAGAAAGCCGTGGTCTTTCGGTGGGGACCCGAGCAGCAGGCTGCGTTTGAGATGCTGAGACAGAAATTGTGTGAGGCACCAATCCTAGCCCTGCCTGAGGGCGTAGAGGATTTTGTGGTTTACTGCGATGCGTCCATTTCGGGGTTGGGCGCAGTTCTGATGCAGAGGGGGCATGTCATTGCCTACGCTTCGCGGCAGCTCAAGCCTCACGAGGCAAATTACCCGACGCACGATTTGGAGTTGGGGGCGGTGGTCTTTGCCCTCAAGATTTGGCGGCATTACCTCTATGGGGTTCGGTGTACCATCTACACGGACCACAAGAGTTTGAGGTACCTCATGGACCAGCCGAATCTGAATATGAGGCAGCGGCGGTGGTTGGACGTGGTGAAGGATTATGATTGCGAGATCCTTTACCACCCGGGGAAGGCCAATGTGGTGGCCGATGCGCTTAGCCGCAAGACGGCGCCGATCAGGGACATCTGTTTGAGGATGACTGTGGTGACTCCCCTGTTGGAGCAGATTCGGGAGGCTCAACAGGAGGCTATCAAGGAGGAGCATCGGAAGAGCGAGCGTGTAGTGGGTCAGGTTTCCTCCTTTGATTATGATGGCAGAGGACTTTTGACATTACACCGTAGGGTGTGGGTGCCGTATCACGGTGGTGTGCGTCAAATTTTGATGGAGGAGGCGCACAAGTCCCGATTTTCTATTCATCCCAGGGCGACGAAGATGTATAGGGATCTTCGTCCGGATTATTGGTGGCCTTGCATGAAGCGGGATGTGGCATGGTACGTCGAGCGGTGCTTGACCTGCAGGAAGGTCAAGGCCGAACATCAGAGGCCGCATGGCAAGATGCAGCCGTTGGACATTCCGCTGTGGAAATGGGAAGATATCACGATGGATTTTATCACAAAGCTTCCCAGGACCGCACGGGGAGTGGATTCGATTTGGGTCATCGTGGATAGATTGACCAAGAGCGCTCACTTTATTCCGATTCAGGAGAGCATATCGGCCGAAAAATTGGCCGACATCTATATCAGGGAGATTGTGGCACGGCATGGGGTGCCAGTATCGGTAATCTCGGATAGGGATGTGCGTTTTACTTCCAGATTCTGGAAGAAATTTCATGACGAGTTGGGCACTCGTCTACATTTCAGCACCGCCTTTCACCCGCAGACAGATGGTCAGAGTGAGCGGACCATCCAGACTTTGGAGGACATGTTGCGGGCGTGTGTTCTGGATTTCGGTGGTAGCTGGGATACCTATCTTCCTTTGGCTGAGTTCTCCTACAACAACAGCTATCACGCGAGTATTGACCGACCCCCGTTCGAGATGTTGTATGGCCGGAAGTGCAGAACCCCGATATGTTGGGGGGAAGTTGGCCAGAGAGTCATGGGAAGCACCGAGGTGGTGCTAGAGACGACCGAGAAAATCCAGCAGGTTCGGAGCAGACTTCAGACTGCACAGAGTCGGCAGAAAAGCTACGCCGATAGACGTCGATCCGACTTGGAGTTCCAAGTCGGGGATATGGTCCTCCTGAAAGTGTCGCCTTGGAAAGGTGTCATTCGATTCAGGAAGCGGGGAAAGTTGGGCCCAAGGTTCATCGGGCCGTTCAGGGTTGCAGCCCGGGTGGGCAAGGTGGCATATAGGCTGGATCTACCAGCCGAGCTCAGTCAGATCCACATCACCTTCCATGTTTCGCAGCTGCGGAAGTGTCTGGTGGACGATTCAGCAGTAGTACCGTTGGAGGATATTCAGGTTGATGGCAGCTTGAATTACATTGAGCGCCCAGTCGCAATACTTGACAGAAAGACCAAGACGTTGAGAAACAAGAGGGTAGAGCTAGTAAAGGTGCAATGGCAGCACCGCAAGGGTTCGGAATGGACTTGGGAACCGATGGACGAGATGATAGAGCATTACCCCGAGCTGTTTCAGGACCAGGCAGCAGACTTCGAGGACGAAGTCTAAAATAAGTGGGGGAGATTTGTAGCACCTGGTTTCCGGTATGTGAATTTTATTTCAGCATTGCCCTAATTTAGCCTTGGACTCGGCGAGTCATAGGGTCCGACTCGCCGAGTAGGGACGAGACTCATGACACGTTTTAAGTAGGCGACTCGGCGAGTCCACATCCTGGACTCGGCGAGTCACCGCTGCTGGATGAAACCCTAAGTTTCAAGGGTTTGCACCCTATTTAAACCCTCATTCCGCCCCAACTCGTCCCCATTCACCCCCAGAACTCCCCCAACATCGTTTTCCCTTGTTTCCTTGAGAGTTTGAGGTGTTCTTGGTGTGTTCTTGAAGGTTTTGAGGAGAAAGAGGAGTAGATCAAGAAGAGGAGAAGGAGATCAGCCATCTTTGTGTCATTTCAACATTTTCCTTGAGGTATATCTCGTTTTCCCCTGTTTCTATGCTTAGGATGTCATTTGGGACACTCTTGAGCAATTCTTCAAGCTTGTTTGTGCTTAATGACTCGTAATAAGTGGATTAACCTTTAGATCTAGGCAAGATTGAGCTCCAGGAGCTCAGATCTGTGAGCTTTATAACCCCATGTGGCCTGTTCATCCTAGATCTACCCTTTTGAGGCATTTTACACCCTAAAATCCACATTAGTGAATATCCACACGTAAAGTTGGAAACTTTACGTGTGATTTGTGTCCTAGAAGTCCAGATCTATGAATGGCATGGACTGAAATCGAGTAAATCTGTGTATTTGGTGGATGCATGGCGACGACTCGGCGAGTCGTATAGGTGACTCGGCGAGTCTGGTCGCGAGTCACCGATCTGGTCCCTTCATCATGTGTCGAGTTGAGCCATGAGTCACAGGGGGTGACTCGGTGAGTTGGGAGCTGAACTCACCCATGTTAGGACTCGGCGAGTCAATGCCCTGACTCGGCGAGTCCAAGGCAATCTTCATAGATCAAGAACAGACTCGGCGAGTTGTTCATACAACTCGGCGAGTCTTAGTATAAAGTGTTCATCGGATGAAGATGAACTCGACGAGTTGTTCATACAACTCGGCGAGTAGGACGAAGGAGTTGAATGACAGTTAGAAGGTGAACTCGTCGAGTCATAGCCCGACTCGACGAGTAGAACCAGGGACCCAGGACAATAGTTTGCTAGGGACTCAGCGAGTGGAGATCCACTCGGCGAGTCGGGTCAACTGAAAAATTGACTCTAGCTTTGGCTTAGAGCTAGACCGGGGGTAAAATGGTCATTTTACCTAAAGGACAATTAGCAGTGTTTGATTGAGTATGATGTGGGAATTGCAGTCGAAGGACTCCCGGAGCAGCAACAGTCAGTTAGTTCCCGATCAGTTCAGCATCTACTTTGAGGTGAGTTACCTTCCAGTAGTAGTGGGTCTAAGGCCACAATGCCGACCCACCAGTAGGAGATGTATGATAGATGATTGTCTTTGTGATATCATCTAAGTTTGCTACTACCTGATAAGTTATATGCTAGCATGATATGTTGTATGTGATAAGTAGTAGAGTTGGTTGTTAGGACCGAAGGGTAGTCAGACACCCCAGATACGTCTGACAGTATGTGATGATATGTTTGCATGCTGGCTTGTTATGTTATATGTGATCGTAGTAGTAGGGGTGAAATAGTCCCCGAGGATCGGTTGTCAGGACCGATGGGTAGTCAGCACCCCAGAATGGCTTGACATGGGTAGTCAGCACCCCAGAATGGCTTGACACGGGTAAGACGGCACCCCAGAATGGCCGTATGGGTAGGTCGGCACCCCAGAATGGCCGTACCGGGTAGTCAGGCACCCCAGAATAGCCTGGCAGTACGTATGTTATGTGTTTGTTTGGTATGTGGTACGTTGGGGGAACTCACTAAGCTTTGTGCTTACGTTTACAGTTTTGTTTTCAGGTACCTCTGCATCGAAGGGGAAGGAGCCGGCGCGGTAGCGGCACGTCATACACACACTCTTCGGTTTCCGCATTTATGAGATTTACTGGGATTGTACTCTGATATTTTGATGGGATGTATGGTTTGACTTTTTAGAACATGGTTGCGATGTGTTGTGGTGTGAACAAACAATGTTTTTATTTATTAACGTTTTCTAAAGTAATACCTTAAAAATGAAATTTTCGGACGTAAAAATTGGGTCGTTACAGATATCTTGGTTTATTCCAAGATGTAGTAGAAGCATGAGGAGCACTTGAGGGAGGCTCTTGAGACATTGAGAAGGGAGAAACTTTTTGCAATGTTCTCCAAGTGCGAGTTTTAGTTGCGCGGGGTGCAGTTCCTGGGGAACCTTGTCAATCAGAAGGGTGTTCTGGTCGATTCGGTCAAGGTCGAGGCCGTGATGCACTGGGAGGTTCCGAGGTCTCCATCTGAGATTCAGAGTTTTCTTGGTTTGGCTGGTTATTATTAGAGATTCATCCACGATTTCTCCAAGATTGTTTTTCCGTTGACCCGACTGACCAAGCAATCGGTGATATTTCGTTGGGGGCCAGAGCAGCAGGCAACTTTTGAGACTCTTAGACAACGGCTGTGTGAGGCACTGATTCTGTCTTTGCTAGAGGGTGTCGATGATTTTGTGGTCTTTTGTGACGCATCGATCACGGGTTTGGGTGCAAGTTTGATGCAGCAGGGTCGCGCGATCGCTTACACTTCGAGGCAGCTGAAGCCTCATGAGGTCAATTATCTAATGCATAATTTAGAGCTGGGGTTTGTGGTTTTCTCCCTCAAGATTTGGATGCATTACCTCTTTGGAGTTCATTGTACTATTTACACGGACCACAAGAGCTTGAGGTATTTGATGGATCAACTGAACATGAATATGAGGCAACGTCGTTGGTAGGATGTGGTGAAGGATTATGATCGAAACATCCCAAAATACATTCCAAAAATTTCATTCTAATTCATTAATAAAAACCATATGAATTATTCATTAATAAAAACCATAAACCATGTATCTCATAAATGCCATAAACAAATTTCCATGTATCAAAATCATATGTCAAAATATTAAATTCTAAACATCCCAGGCTAAAAGCTGTGGTGTGTGCTATGCAGTCATCCTAAGCTCTTCCCTTTACTAGTGGAAGTACCTGATACAAAAACTGAGAACTGTAAGCACGAAGTTTAGTGAGTCTCCTCAAACTACCACATACCATACACAAAAACACATATAACATACATTGGGCCCTGCCCGGCTACATCGGGTACTGCCCGAAACTGGCCTTGTCCAGCATCGTGCCCTGCCCGATATTAGACCGCATCAGGCATCGAGCCTCGCTTGGCATCGAGCAAAACTCGGCATACATACAATCATATCTAATAATACACATAAATTGAGCATAACTACCTAATCATAACAAGTAATCATTCCTCGGGCCCCGCCCGACATCAGACCGAAATCCAGAAAGCATACATACATTCCTTGGGAACCGCCCCACCATTGGACCATGGTCCGAAAACATACAGATACAAACACATGCAAGAATCACAAAGACATCAAGCATACTAACATTCTTCGAGTACCGCCTTGGCATCGGGTCAAGACCCGACAAACATATAATCCTACAGTGGGCCCCGCCCAGCATAGGACGTTAGTCCGAAACATGCCAACATACACAAATGGGCTGATGTTGATGCCTTCGACCTGGTTCCTACTAAAGGAAAACCCACCCCACAAAGGTGGATGTTGAATCTCTCAGTAACGGATCTCTATCGGCTGCTTCCATGACTCCCCAACTAACATCATCACAACAACACTTAATCAATATCCAAAATATTTCTTAGGGTAGAATGACTACATTACCCTTGGTCAAAGTCAACATTCTGGGTTAACTCAACTCGCTGAGTTGAACAATCAACTCGCTGAGTTCTATAAATCAAGAGTCCTAAATTCACGATCCAACTCATCGAGTCATCCCCCTGAGTCACCGAGTTCCCTGTCTACTCATAGTCGCAATAAAGCGAGTCAACTCATCAAGTCCCTTCACAAACTCATCAAGTTCTACCTTAAAATGAATTGGGACATAACGACTCAACTCATCGAGTCCTTCTATAAACTCGCCGAGTTCCTTTTTCTGTTTGGGCCATCTTAAGGGATTAAGCCCCTACTCTTTAGATCCTGGCTTCTTGTTTCTCCTATACATTGAATTTGTCCTTTTAGGGGTGAAGTTTCAAACTTTACTTGTTAATAGCCCTTCCTCTTGGGTTTAGCTCAAACCCTAACCCTTTAGGACCTAGATCTTGATCCATAAGCCATCCATACTCCAAATAAGGCATATTCACTGAGATCCAGACTCTAACCACTCCATGAACTCGTAAAGTTCCTATGTTTCTTCCCATGCATGGTCTTTTGAAGCTAAAAAGGCTAAAATGGAAACTTATAGCTTGCATGGGGCTTCCATAGCCATAAAGTTTGCACCTTTATGCCTTGTGATCCCCTCAAGGTCATAGATCTGAAGGTATACCCACTTGGGATGTCTATGTCCCAAAGATTATGTTTCCTGGACCAAAAACCCCATAAAATGATAAGAAGGAGATCTAACAAGCTACTAAGCAAGGTTGAGACTTACTTACCATAAAATGAAGAGGATGAGATGTTGTTTCTAGATCTACTAGCTTCCTTCTGAATCCTCAAGCCTTTCCTCTTCTTCAGAAGCTTCAAGTACACAAAGTTCACTAAAAATGGCCCATAAGCTCACAAAAAGCTCTAGGGTTTCGTGGATTTGGGTTTGGGACTTGGATGATGAAAATGAGGCTAGCAAGTGGGGATTAGGATGCTTAAATAAGGTGCAAAACCCTGAAATTAGGGTTTCATCCTAGCAGTCTACTCGTCGAGTCGAGGCTTGTCAACTTGTCTAGTAGGTGACTTAAAATCTTGTAGCCAATCTTGTTTCTACTTGACGAGTCTGGGGCTCCTAACTCATCTAGTAGCTCTACAAAAGTGAATAAATTATAGTTAAATTCGTACCAGGAACCATGTGTTACAATTCTCCCCTAATTGTATTGGACTTCGTCCTCAAAGTTTTCTACGTTAGAAAACAACTCTGGGTAGTGCTCCCTCATCTCCTCCTCGGGGTCCCAAGTCCACTCTGAACCCTTGCGGTGCCGTCACTACACCTTCACCAATTCAACTCTCTTGTTCCTTAGCTCGTTCATCTTATTTTCCAGAATAGCTATTGGTCTCTCGATGTAATTCAGGCTGTCATCAACCTGGATATCCTCTAGAGGCACAACCACTAAGTCATCCACTAAGCACTTCTGCAGATGAGAAACATGGAAAGTGATGTGGATCTGGCTGAGCTTTGTTGGAAGATCAAAATGGTAATTGACCCAACCTATCCAAGCCAACACCCTGAACGGGCCGACGTATCTGGGGCCCAGCTTGCTCCACTTCCTGAATTGGATGACACATTTCCAAGTTGTCACCTTCAGGAGGACCATGTCGCCCACCTAAAACTCCAAGTCTGAGCGGCGCTTGTCGGCATAGCTTTTCTTCCGACTCTGATCATTCTGGAGCTTGCTCCGGACCTGTTGGATCCTCTCAGCGGTCTTGATTACTACCCCAGTACTCCCCATGACTCTTTGACCGAACTTTCCCCCACAGATTGGATAGGATGGTTTGGGTTCCATACTAGGGTGCTGTAAGCTACAAAGTCATCGACGCCCTCTGACAAATTCAAAATTGATGCCTCACATAACCACTATCTAAGAATCTCGAAGGCTGCCTGTAGCTTAGGCCCCCAGCGGAATGTCACAGACTTCTTGTCAGTCGGGTCAAAGGAACAACAGTCTTGGAGAACTCATGGATGCATCTCCAGTGATAGCCCGCTAGCACAAGAAAACTCTGAATCTTAGTTGGAGATCTCAGAGCCTCCCACTGCATCACGTCCTCTATCTTGGCCGGATCGACCATAATACCATTCTGGTTGACAAGGTGTCCCAAAAACTGCACCTCACGCAAGCAAAACTCACACTTAGAGAACTTTGTTAAAAGTGTGTCCCTCCTTAGTGTCTCCAACACCTCCCTCAGGTGCTCCTCATGTTGCTCCTGATTCTTGGAGTAAACCAAAATGTCATTAATGAAGACTATCACAGACTAGTCAAGCACTGGTCTGCACATACGGTTCATGAGGTCCATGAATGCGGCTAGAGCATTGGTGAGTCCAAACGGCATCACCAAAAACTCATAGTGAACATAGCGAGTCCTAAAAGCTGTCTTCTGCATATCCTCGTCTCTGACTCACATCTGGTGATAAACTAATCATAGATCAATCTTGGTGAACTAAGATGCACCCTGTAGTTGGTCAAAAAAATCATCAATCCTAGGGAGGGTATAATGGTTCTTCACCATTACCTTATTCAGCTCCCGGTAGTCTATGCACATCCGATGTGACCCGTCCTTCTTCTTCACAAACAGGATCAGGGCTCCCCATCGTGAACTGCTCGGTCTGATAAATCCCTTGTCTAACAATTCCTATTATTTTGTAGACAATTCTTACAACTCAGGAGGAGCCAACCGATATGGTATCTTCACTATCGGAACCGCACCAACGACTAGGTCAATCCTTAATTGGACTTGTCTCTCCGAAGGTATCTCAGGAAAATCCTCCAGGAATACGTCTGGGTATTCATTCACGACTGGTACGTCATCGACTGTTGCCTTACCCTTACCCCGGGTATCCATGACATAAGCAACGTAACCTGCGCAACCCTACTGAAGGTAGCGCCTCACACTTGATGCTGAACATAGAGTCGGTCCACCTTGCGACCTCTCGCCCTGAATGACTAACCCTCCCCTACTAGGAGTCCGAACTCTCACTAGCTACTGCTTGAAGTCGACCACTACCCCATTGGGGCTCAACTAGTTCATACCCATTATAACCTTATTCCCTCGAAGGGGAATGAGGACCAAATCCATGAAAAATGCTCGTCGAACAACTATAGGGTACATCCCCGATGCACCCTCGTAACCCAAACGGTCCTATCAACCGCTATCTCTATATCCAATGGACAATCTAGCTCCCTCGGAGCTCCAACAAATCGCTTGCTAAGTGTGAGCAACAAAAAATATCGGGTAGCCCCCGAATCGAACAATACCAAAGCTGATTTACTGTTCACTAAGAACGATCCTATAACAAAACAAGTAAACATAAGTGATAATCAATATAAATAAAGAGATAAGGAAATAATACATAGCCGTCACAACATTGGGTGCTGAACATGACTCCTCTGCAGTAAGCTGAAAAGCTCTGCTCCTAGTCGTAGGCGCCTCATCCCGGCTCTGACGGCCATCTATAATCCTCAACTTAGTAGGAGCGGACGCCACCACCTGTCTTGTTGCTGCTAAACCCGGACAATGGGCCCTTTTTTTGCCCCTATGATTGCACTATAATCAAATCAAATCTAAAACTATTGTTGTGGTGGTGGTAGCAGTAATTTCCTTGCTGATATGACATGTTCGACCGCACTTGAAGCATCCCGAACTCCCCACCCTGCATGCCCCCTCGTGCATCTTGCCGCAATTACCACACCGACTGTGAACCTGTTGGCCCCTCGATCTGTGATATGATACCTTAGGCTTCTTTCCCGAACTACCTATCTAAACCTCATCTGGTTTCCTTTTCGTCTCCATCTTCAAATCCATCTTTCTCTCCCGAGCCCTAGTGATCACATCCTCCAGCGTCTTGTAGCTGGATCATCTCACAAACTGGCGGATATGACTTCGTAGACTCTCATGATATCGGGCCTTTTTCATCTCCTTGTCACCACATACTGTTGAACGAGAAGAGCCCTTTCCCTGAACATAGTAGTGATCTCGGCCACCGTCTCCGTAGTCTACTGCAGGGCCAAGAACTCTCTCACCAACTGTTGCACCTCAATCATAGATGCAAACTTCGCCCTGAACCTGGCCGAGAAATCACTCCAAGTCATTGAATCAATAGCGACATCATCACCAATAGCTCTCCCAACCTCCTCCCGCCAATCTCGTGCCCTGTCTTTTAGGAGGCAGGATGCAAGTCGAACCTTGTCCCCCTCGCGACATCTACTGGTGCGAAAGGCGTTGGCGACATCTTCCAACCATTTGCCACTAGCAATGGGGTCCCGAGCCCCATGATAGTTGGGAGATCCACAGGCTCTGAACTCCCTAAATGTCAGAGTGCGCGACCCTATCATGGCTTCCATCTCAATGTGGAATGCACTCAACCTCTCATCCAAAAGCTCCAAGATACCCTCCTTGATCGTACCAAAGATCACATGAGTCTAGTCTAAAATGACGCACATGACTGTAGAAGAGTTGAACTCTCTCGTCTGCTCGTATAATTGCGCTGCTCCAGAGCCCGAGCCTGATCCCTAACCAGTGCCTGAAGTGCCAACTGGTCTAGTGCGTAGCATCACCATACTAAAAATACACCCTAACAAACATCAACATACATATCATCACTCGAGGGATCTCACACACTACAAGTTTCATGGGTTCATCTCAGCCTTCCTTGATTTGAGTACGGATCCTTTGCTTTCATTAGTACGTGCCCATACTTCCTTTCACATCTATCTGTACTTTCGTCAAGAACTGCCTTGACTCCACCAAGTCCCTTCTACTGCTACTGTTGTTCTCATGCTAATCTCATCCTAGGCTTGCTCTAGGGTAATTACCAACTCACTCTCTTCCATCAGCTGCATAAGAAGTTTGTGCCATCTCCCCCTAACTAGCTTGTGAATACCATTATATATCACTAAGACTAGATAATTCTTTGAATGAGAGGTCAGGCCCTTCAACGGTTAGACTCAAACGAGAGCTGCGAAATAAGGCTAAAACTAACCTTTTGAAATTATTTATTCCTCACAATATGTAACTTAGCGTATTCGTTTACTAGTTATTTAGAGATAACTAGAAATCCTAAAAGCACAAAGCAAGAAGCATTCGAGCATTGAGTACACATAATCAAGCATATACTAATCAGGTCATCATATCACTAACTAATTTGTACTAGTATGCGGTTCATAAAGCTGATACACATATAACATGCACATAGGCATCCTTCCTATATCCTTAGCCCTAATCTAGCATGCATTTCTCATAAGAATATCATAACATAAACTTGTATGGGTAATTTGAGAGTACCTACTTGAGCTCGACTGATTCCATGCACCATACCCTTTTCTCTTTTCAAAATTCTTCTCTATTTTCAAAATTCTTTTCTCTTTTCAAAATTCTTTTTATAAATATGATTTTATTTTGCAAAATTTCATACCAAGTCCTCAGTTTGAGTGTAGAGACACCCGAGAGTGTGCCTAAATCCCTCAAACCAAGGCTCTGAGACCAACTTGAAACATCCAAAAATACAATCCAAAAGTTTCGATTTAATTCATAAATAAAAACCATAAGTATCAATTATCAATAAAAATCATAAACTGTGTATCACATAAATGCCATAAACACTTGTCCATGTATCAAAATCATATGTCAAAATATCAGAGTCTAAACATGCCAGGCTAAAAGCTGTGGTGTGTGCCATGCAGTCATCCTGAGCTCTTCCCCTTACTAGCGGAAGTACTTGAAACCAAAACTGAAAACTATAAGCATGAAGCTTAGTGAGTCTCCCTAAAACTAATGTATACCATACACATAAACATATATAAAATACATTGGGACCCGCTCGGATACATCGGGCACTGCCCGACATCGACCTTGTCCGTCATTGGGCCATGCTCGACATCATACCACATTCGACACCGGGCCCTGCCCGGTATCGAGCAAAACTCTACATACATATGATCATATCTACTAATAAACATAACATGAGCATAACCGCCTAATCATATCAAGTAATCGTTCGTCGGGCCCCGACTGACGTGGTATTGAAATCCGAAAACCATACATACATTCCTCGGGAACTGCCCCAACATCGAACCGTGGTCCGGAAACATACAGATACAAACACATGCTAGAATCACAAATACATCAAGCATACTAACATTATTTGGGTATCGCCCCGGCCTCGGGTCGAGACCCAACAAACATATAATCCTACATCGGGCTCATCCCGACATCAGACCTTAGTCCAGAATATACTAACATACACAAACGGGTTGGCATCGGTGCCTTCGACCTCGTTCCTACTAGAGGAAAATTCACCTCACAAAGCCGGCTACTGAATGTCTCGGTAACGGATCTCTATCGACTACTTCTACAACTCCCCAGATAACATCGTCACAATAACACTTAATCAATATTCAAAATCTTTCTTAGGGTAGAATGAATACATTACCCTTGGTCGAAGTCAACATTCTGTCCAAGTCAACATTCTGGGTTGATTCAACTCACCGAGTTGATCCATCAACTCACCGAGTTCTATATATCAAAGGTCCTGAATTCGCGATCCAACTCTTTGAGTCATCCCCCTGACTCGTAGAGTTCCCTGGCTACTCATAGTCGTGAAAAAACGAGTCAACTTGTCGAGTTCTACCTTAAACCGAATCGGGACATAACGACTCAACTCATCGATTCCTTTTGTGGACTCACCGAGTTCCTCATTCTATTTGGTCCATCTTAAGGGATTAAACCCCTACTCTTCAGATCCAAGCTTCTTGTTTCTACTATACACCAACTTTACCTGTTAATAGCCCTTCCTCTTGGGTTTAGCCCAAACCCTAACCCTTTAGGACCTAGATCATGGTCCATAAGCCATCTAAACTCCAACTAAGGCATTTTCACTGAGATGCAAACTCTAAGCACTCCATAAACACATAAAGTTCCTAGCTTTCTTCCCATGTGTGGTCTTTTGAAGCTTAAAAGGATAAAATGGCACCTTATAGCTCGCTTGGGGCTTCCATAGCCATAAAGTTTGCACCTATATGCCATGTGAGCCCCTCAAGGTCATAGATCTGAAGGTATAACCACTTGGGACGTCCATGTCCCAAAGATTATGTTTCTTGCACCAAAAACCCCATAAAATGATAAGAAGGATATCTACCAAGCTACTAAGCAAGTTTAAGACTTGCTTACCTTAAAATGAAGAGGATGAGATGTTGCTTCTGGATCTACTAGCTTCCTTCTGAATCCTCAAGCATCTCCTCTTCTTCACAAGCTTTAAGTACACAAAGTTCACTCAAAAATGGCTCATAAGCTCACAAAAGGATCTTAGGTTTCATGGATTAGGGTTTGGGACTCGGAGGCTAGAAATGAAGCTAGAAAGTGGGGATTCGGGTGCTTAAATAGGGTGCAAAACCCCAAAATTAGGGTTTCATCCTGGCAGCCCTACTCGTCGAGTCGAGGCTTCTCAACTCATCGAGTAGGCAACTTAAAATCCCGCAACCGATCTCGTTTCTACTCGAGGGTTTTGGGGCTCCCAACGCGTCGAGTAGCTCTACAAAAGTGAATAAATTATAATTAAATGTGTACCTAGAGCCAAACGTTACAATGATTGTAAGATCCTATACCACCCTGAGAAGGCCAATTAGTGGCCAATGCTCTTAGCCGCAAGGCGGCCGCGGTTCTGATTCGTGGTATATGCCTGAGGATGACAATGATTACTGCGTTGCTGGAATGGATTTGGGAGCGCAACTTAAGGCTATGAAGGAAGAGTGCCGGAAGTGTGATCGGATAGTGGGGCACGTGGCTTCCTTCAATTATGATAGCCATGGACTATTGACTTTGCATCGGAGAGTCTGGGTTCCGTATTGGGGCGGAGTGCGCCAGGTTCTGATGGAGGACGCCCACAAGTCGAGATTTTCCATTCATTCTGGGGCGACGAAGATGTATAGGGATCTTCGCCCTAATTATTGGTGGCCCTATATGAAACAGGATATAGCATGGTTTGTGGAGTGGTGCTTGACTTTCAGGAAAGTCAAGGCCAAGCATCAGCGACCTCGCGGCAAGATGAAACTGTTGAAGATTCCCGATTAGAAGTGGGAATACATCATGATGGATTTTATCACAAAGCTTCCTAGGACAATGCATACAGTTGATTCTATTTGGGTCATTGTGGATTGATTGACCAACATCACGCACTTCATCCTGATCCAGGAGAGTATTTCTACAGAGAAGCTATTCGAGATCTATGCTTGTGACGTGGTGGCACGTCATGGGGTGCCTGTGTCGGTGGTCTCCGACCCGGATGTTCATTTTACTTCCAGATTTTGGAATCGATTTCATGATGATATGGACACTCGTCTCCACTTCAGTAAAAAATTTCATATTTAGACCGATGGGCAAAGTGAGCGGATGATTCAGACTCTTGAGGATATCATGCGTGCGTATGTATTAGATTTTGGTGGGAGTAGGGATACGTATCTTCTGTTAGTGGAATTTTCTTATTACAACAGCTATCACGGTAGCATTGATCGACCACCTTTCAACATGCTCTACAGGAGGAAATGTAGGATCCCGATTTGTTGGGGCGAGGCCGGTCAGCGAGTCATGGGGAGTACCGAGGTTGTACTAAAGACTACCAAGATGATTCAGCAGGATCGGAGCAGGCTCCAAACAGCTTGGAGTCTATAGAAGAGCTATACCGATAAGTTCCGGTCAGATTTAGAGTTCTAGGTGGGAGATATGGTTCTCCTGAAGGTGCCACCTTGGAAATGTGTCACCCAGTATATGAAGCATGGCAAGTTGGACCCTAGATATATCGGCCCTTCAGCGTTTTGGATTAGGTGGGCCGTGTTGCGTATCGTCTAGATCTTCCACCTGAGCTCAGCCAAATTCATATGACATTCCACGTCTCTCAGCTACATAAGTGTTTGGTGGATGATTCTGCAGTTGTACCCTTGGAGGATATTCAGGTGGATGACCACCTGAATTATATCGAGAAACCCATGGCGATATTAGTTTGGAAGACAAAAACCTTGAGGAACAAGGTAGTGGAGTTAGTGAAGGTGCAATGGTTGCATCGCAAGAGTCGGAGTGGACTTAGGAGCCTGAGGAAGAGATGAGCGAGAATTACCTAGGATTGTTCGAGAAAATCGACTTCGAGGATGAAGTCTGATTCAAGTAGGGGAGAATTGTAACGGCTGGTTTCTGGTATGATTTTATTTCAATTATTGCATTTTTCCTGGGGAACTCGTCGAGTTGGAAGCCTCAACTCAACGTGTTGAAGTGGTTTTGGCCGCGTAATTTAATGAGTCAACTCGGCGAGTTGAGGTGCCTCAACTCAGCGAGTTGGAAGCAGGGGAGGAAACCCTAATTTTAGGGATTTGCACCCTATTTAAACACCTTAAGTCCTAGATGTTGGCCTTATTTTCAGCCTCCATAGCCTCTAATCATAAGTGGTGATTCAAGTAGGAGCCATCAGATCTTGGTTCTTTGCACCCTTTACAACATATTTCGGGTAAAAAGTTCTAACCTTGCTTAATATTTGATTAGATCTCCTTTTTGGGTTATTTTAGATGCTTTTAGTCATGTTTGGGTGGTTGTTGGGGTTATAGGATGTCCCATGTGCTATTCTTTAAGATCTATGATCCTTATGAGCTTTTTTGGCATAAAGGTGCTAACTTTATGGTCTTAAGGGCTCCATACATGCATTAAGTCCATCTTATGGCATCTTTTGAACATTTGAGCTTCTTCTAAGAATACTTGAAGGTAAATTTGGAAGCATTATGTGGTATTTTAGCTTTTAGGGCAAGATCTATAGTTTGGAGTTATGCCTTGGTGATTTAGTGCTTAATAATTAAGTTCTTACCCTCTTAAGCCTAGGGTTTGGGTTTTGAACGCATTTTGGTGGTTCTTAGAGGTAAAGTTGGAAACTTTAGCCTTCTTGAGGCCATTTCAGTTAAGATATGAGTCATGAAGCTTTTAGTTTCATTATGGCCGGGTTAATGGATTAAGATGTTGAATTTCTAGATAACTCGACGAGTTGGATCAGTTTCTCCCAGCTTTGTAGACTCATGGATAAACTCGGCGAGTTGGGTCAACTTGGATTGTTTCCTTTGACTTTGACTTTAGTCTTTGAACAAGTTTGACCTATAAGGGGCTGTGGGCATTTTTTATTGTACTTAAGGAAATATTTTTTGTTTAAGGGGTAGTATAGTCGATATTCGGAGCCGGGATCCATTCAGCTACCTTTCTACATTCGAGGTGAGTTTCCTCACCAGGTTCTATAGGTCTAAGGCACCAAGGCCGACCATTGTTTGATCATGTTGTTAAATTTGTTGTCTATGTGATACTTGTATGTGCTTGTATATGTATATCTATTGGGAAGGGCCCGTTATATGAGTGTGGTTGGGGCTCGTATCTCATTTTGATCTGAGTATGGGTGGGGCCCATATCTCACTAGGCGGGGTCTGTTATTTGAGTGTGGGCGAGGCCCGTATCTCACTAATATCAGAGTGTGGGCAGGGCCCGTATCTCATTATTGCATGATATGTATGGTATGTGGTATTTTGGGGGAACTCACTAAGCTTTGTGCTTACGTTTTTTAGTTTAGGTTTTAGGTAGTTTTGGTTGTAAAAAGGGAAGAGCTCAGGATGGTTGCATTACACATACCATTAAGAATCCGCTATGATGTTTTACTCTGATTTATGAAAAATTGATACATTGGTTTATTTCGAATGTTTGGATGTTATGGAAAATACTATTTATTTTATATAGATTAAAATTTTTGGGACATATTTTTGGATGTTACACAACTGCTCGCGTCGTGAGATCAGTTTTTCCCCCAAATCCTTTCCACTTCGAAGAGCCATAATTTTTTCTTTATAAGTCCGTTTCCGAAGATCCTTATATCCAAGAAGAGGTAACGGGAAGCTATACACTTCTATTAACGCATACTTTCCTTAAAACTTCCCCAACGAAATTCCATTTTCCATAAAAGCCCGAACTTACACTTTACCGAAATAACCCATGCTTCAAAACACAAACCAAACTCCCCGATTATGCAAATTAAATTACCCACACCCAAATGTGTCCAAATCTCTTTTCTTCAAAGTCCTTAAGCCTTATGATGCTCGGTCTTCAAGTAACCACCCCACATTAGGAAACGATTTGGAATAGGGCGTTACATTGATTCTAGGTTTGACAATCAATTCTTGGGGCTGAAAATGAGATTTTATGGAGAATGTGAGTTCAAATGTGATGGAATAGCATGGAGTCGAATGTGAATTGTTTGATAATAGAATGTATTTTGGGGTGGATGGTTGAAATCACTTGATTGGAATCGAAAGTGTGTTCGATTGGTGTTACTTGGAGTCAAAAATAACTTACTTGGACTCGTAATAATCAATTTTGATTGGTGTTGGTTGTTCATTCGAGTCAATTAATTTCGACTAATATTGATGTTGTATGTGTTCCTTAAGTTCGCATTTGGGATCAATTGGGGAAGAAAAAGTCTTGTTTTTCACATTTGGTCCCTCACATTTCACCATTTTGATAGTTTATACCTAGTATTGAATTTGGGGTATATTTCTGTAAAGTGGGAATATTTTTCAGATTTAGTCCCTAAAGAATATACGAAGCTGACAGATTCTACTCAGTTTCGATATTAGGGAGTATTTTCGCATTTGGAGTGAATTAGGAATCTGAAGACACAATTCTTCGCAATAGCTTCCTGTAGTATTTTCAAAATGACAGTTTTTACCCAAATTTCGAATTTCTTGCAACTCTCACCCAAAAGTCGAAATCTTCACAATTTTTGAAGATTTTTTCCTCAAATTTTCATGATTGTTTTTCATGCAAGATTTTCGTGCTTTCATTTTTGTCAAACATCGAGGGGAAGTTTCGTATGGTTTATTCCTCGAGCGTTTCTCATAACCTTGTGGGTTTTATAATCATTTGTTGGTTACAAAAAAGTGGAGAATGTTGAAATATGTATTCGAAGCTTCTCAGATATTATTTTTCAAATGGGATTTGAGGATCAGTGTTATTTCTAGGGTGAGTTGGTGTTGATTGCTTGGAGCTCATTTGGATATTGAAATCTGGACATCGAATCCTAACTTTGAGGGGGATAATGTTAGGGTGAAAAGTTCTACTTAGATGTGGCTTATCCTCTTTGATTGTATAATGGGTTTAGCCTTTCCTATAAACAGGAAGTGAGTGGGTCCCATTTTATGAAAGAACCATTTGTGAGATTAGTCTAGTGAGAGAATTATTACAAAACCTACTTTGTAATAGCTTACCAGATTAATGAGAGTTTAAATGAATTATTTACTCTTTGTGTTCTTTGTGGTTGATTGATTCACTTAATCTTTACATTTTCGTATTCGTCATCATAATCATGTCACTACAGAATGTAATGATTCAGTTTCAAAAGTAAACAATGATCAACCTTCGAAATCCAAAATCTATGACCCTCATGATAATGTTATGGTTGAAGATTATGTGAGTGATGAGGATGGAGTTTTGAATGAGAAACCAACTCAGGAGTTGTCGTAGATCAAGTTTTTGAATATTTAAAAGAGTACACGAAAGTGTTAAAAGTAAAAGCAAAACAATATTTTGAATCTGATGCAGTAGTTTATCATATGTTCAAGGATTCAGAAGAAGTTTTGTTTCCAAATCAAGTCTTTGTCACCAAAGGAAATGGTGATAATATGGCTCCTAAATTGAACAAATTGGTAAAGGAAGACAATGAGCGTGTAAAGAAAGAAGGATTTTATTCGAATCAAAACATAATCACAAATGGTTTGAACAAAAATTCGAAAACTTTTCAACAACAAAATAAACCAAAACATGTGTGGGCTATGAAAACAAAAAAATCAATTGTTGAAAATAAAAACAAAGGAAAATGTGTTGATTCTTTACCTAACAATCTAAAAGATCAGAGGGTGAAAATACAAACTTTCAAAAGAGAAGTAGAACATTTGGGTTCTAATAAAGGAATTTTGAAATCAAAAGCACAAAATAAAGCTTCTTGGAAAAATGTAAAGCTTTTCACCAAAAAAAAGTTTTCAAACAAAAATCTTATGAAACAGCTAAGATGTTTTCACAAAATGCAAATATTTTTGCAAAATAAACAATTTCAAAAACAAAATGATTTTCAAAGCAGTTGAAACTATGTCCAAAATGTATATTAACCAAATGGCTTCCATAGAAATGTTCGAAATCATGATCAAAGGAGTTTTGGCTAAAGTTATGGACAAGGAACGTTTGTTCAAAATCATGATCAAATGAGTTTTGGTCAAAGAAATGAACAAAGGAAGGTTGCTCAAAATCGTGAACAAATGTGTTTTGGTCAAAGTCATGCATAAAGAAGGTTTGATCAAAATAAAAAATAAACAAAATGGTGTTGTTTATCAAAACTGATATCAAAATCATAAACAAGATCATCCACAAAGAACATTGACCAAACGACAATTTGAGAAATTCGAGGTTAAAGGAAGGGTGGATGAGCCTTTTAAACCTAAAGACGAACACTTTCCTCATACTTGTTTGAAACAAAAGATAAAATCATCATTTACAAAAGGTTGAAATGATGTCAAAAACATCATTTATGAGAAGTACTTGAATGATTTAATGAGCGGAAGTACTTCATCTCAAGAGTCTACATCAACAGTGTGAAAGTTGAACTAAATTCCAAAGAAGAAAATTGTTCCATCTCATAAAAAGGAAGAGAAAGTGAAAATCAATGTTGAACCTTCCCCATTACATGATTATATTTTGATGCCTAAAGCCAAAGAAATTGACTTAATTAACAGTTTCAAATCGGAAGTTCATAATTGGGTCTTACTACATTCCATAATGTGTTTCAAACTAATTTCCAGGGACCCAAAAGTTCTTGGGGACCTAATTTTTTTTTTCTAATTGATCGCAGATACTTCGTGACGAGCAATATGATGAAAATTGGTGCATCGATATTGAATGCCCGTGTCAATGACTATTAGTAAGGAAAATTTGAGAGATTTTCGAATGTTATAAAATGTTGGAGCTGTTAAGTTTGGAAACAAAAAAAAATGTAAAGTCAAAGGTTATGGGAAGGTGACGAATCAGAAATTCACCATGAATCGAGTCGCTTATGTAGAAGGTTTAAAGCATAATTTGATTAGTGTTTCACAACTAGTTTTTGGAACATGTAATCAAGTTCTCTTTGATGAGGAAGGGAGTGTTATATCCAACAAGAAAACGAAGGATATTTTGCTAAAGTCGAAAAGAAAGGGAGACATGTTCACTCTTTACATGAAACCAATTATGGGCATTCCCTCAATATGTTTGCTATCGAAAGCATCTTTGGACCTCAGCTGGTTATGACATAGAAGAATTTATCATCTAAATTTCAAAATCCTAAAGAAACTGGTTCTTAATGATCTTGTTTTCAAATTTGACATTGATTTGTTGCGTGATGCATGTGAACATGGAAAACAACATCGTCAAGGTCATCCGATCATAATCGATTCAAAGATCATTGAACCTTTGGAACTTCTTCACATTGACTTTTGTGGACCTTCGACTCTTGAAGAAATACATACCGGCTATTGTTGATGATTTTTCAAGCTTTACTTGGATTTTCTTTCTCCGACAGAAGTCTAAAACTGCTCAAGTGATGATTTATTTTATCAAGAACATAGAATTGAGCTTAAAGAGGAAAGTTCGAAAGATAAAGTGTGATAATGGAATGGAGTTCAAAAATCAAATTATTGATTCATTTTTTTATTGAATTTGGAATATCACATAATTTTTATCTCCATACACACGACAACAAAATGGTGTTGTCGAAAGGAGGAATCGTTCCTTTTGTGAAGCGGCGAGAACGTTGCTCTCTTATGTGAATTTGTCACAACACTTTTGGGCAGAGGTGGTTTTGACTGCTTGCTTTTTGCAAAATGGTTCCTTTATTCGTCGTTGTTTTAACATGAAACATTATGAAATTATAAACAATAGGAAACCCAATGTTAATTTTTTCCCATGTTTTTGGATGCAAATGTGTCATCATGAATCTCAAGGATAATCTTTCCAAAATTTTGTCGAAATCCGATGAGGGAATTTTATTAGGATATGCTCAAAATTTTGTAGCCTATAGGGTGTTAAACAAGGGAACAAGGAAGTAGGAAGAAAATTTGAATATCAAATTTGACAATCATTATGTCAAAAAAGTTGACAGTCATTTACTCAAAAACCAATTATTGCTAAACCAAATGTTGATTCTGAACAAATTGATACTATTGATATTGATCTTGATTTAATTTTTAGTATTCCTGATAGGTAAATCAATGTAGAGTTCAATGCTCATGATAATCAAGTTCCCGAGGCATCGAAAGACTCAGATGATTAGACAGTCATAAATGAAGAAAATGAAGTGCATTCTTCATCGACTTCAAGAGTAAATGTTGCAAGAGTACATGTTTTGACTGATGATCAAGTGGAAGGGGATCATTTGAGTCCTATATCTCATAACTAAGTTCATGACTCATATGTTGAGGGGGAGCATAAGACAACACAAACTCATTGGTCGAGGGGGAGCTAAGGGGATAGAATCATGATAATGGTAATAATCAAAGTAATTATTTTCATGATGTTGATGATAATATCTCAATTGCAGGAAAAGGTTCAGAAGCTGATGACATCTTTGAAGATGCACATTGAGACTTTGATCCTACATATCCACCAATGGATAAATGGATCAGATATCGTCCGAAAGAACAAATTCTTGGTGATCAAAACTATGGTATCTGGACACGAGCCCTGATTCGAGCAAAAAATGAGGTGTTGAAAGTTCATCAAGTATTCTATATGTTTAATGTTTTCATTTCAAAATAAGAACCAAAAACAATAAGATTGCATTAAAACACTCTGATTGGGTTGTTGCAATGCAATCTGAACTTACTGAATTTAAATGAAACATGGTTTGGAGGTTGGTTCCTAAAACTGAAGATGTTTCGTTAATTGGTCTAAAATGGATTTTTAAGAACAAAACTAAAAAAGAAGGCAATATTATTCAAAACAAATCAAACCTAGTCGTAAAAGGTTATTCTCAACAAGAATGTGTTGATTATGTGGAAACCTTTGCCTCTATCCCAAAACTCAAGGAGGTATGAATTTTTCTTGCTTATGCAACTCACAAGGACTTTTTATGTCTTTCAGATGGATGTCAAATGTGCATTCCTCAATGGTCTTATGGAAGAAATAGTGTATGTTGAACATCCACCATGTTTTATAAACGATAAGTGTCCTGATCACTGTTATATTGTAGAGAAGGAAGTTTATGAGTTGAAACAAGCACCTCGTGCCTGGTATGCAGCTCTATTTTTTTTTTGAAAATCGCTACATATAAAAAGGATCTATTGATCCTACCTTATTTCAAAAGAAAGTAGGGGAACATCTGATGTTTGTGCAAATTTATATCGATGACATTATCATTTGTTCGACTGATGCTTAATTGTCTAAGGAATTTGTGGAACTAATGAAAAGCCAATTCCAAATGAGTATGATGGGTAAAATCAATAACTTTTTGGGTTTGAATATTCATCAAAGCAAAGAAGTAATTTTTATCAATCAAGTGAAATATACTCGAAACTTGCTTGAAAGATTTGGTGTGACTGATAACACAAAATTCAAAGTACCTATGGCAGTTGGCATGCACTTAAGTCGTTTGTTAGATGAGGATGTTGTGGATCTAACAATGTATAAAATCATGTTCAGTTCGGTTTTGTATTTAACTGCAAGTTGACCTGATATAATTTTTTGTATGTAATTGTTCTAGGTACCAATCAAACCCAAGAGACCCCCATCTTAATGTAGTCAATAATATTTTTTGATACCTCAAAGGTACAGTTTCGTTGGGATTGTAGTATCCTTCGAAGACAAGATTCTTTATCCAAAAAATTTCTGATGCAGACCTGGGTGGATGCCAATTAGATTGAAAGATCACAACTAGAGGTTGTAAATTATTGGATGGGAAACTTGTGATTTGGCAATCGAAAAAGCAAACATGTTTTTCTATTTCAACTGTTGAGGCATGTTGCGTGCATATCACAAGTAATTTGGATTCAAAGCCAATTGTGTGACTACGCAATCAACATGAGCAAAATATTGTGATTTCCAAATTTGACACAATCCGGTCCAACATTTGAAAACAAAACTTATTGCTCTTCGTTATCATTTTATCAAAGACTATGTTGAAGATGGAAACATTAAAGTCCATTTTGTCAAAACAACAGATCAGCTTGCTAAAATTTTTACAAAAACTTTTGATGAAAAATCTTTCTTAAGGTTTTTGAATGGTCTGGGAATGATGGAAGCATCTATTATTCCACAGTCTTCTTGAATCTGATTCAAACATATATTTTACCTTAATTTTGATGTTTTTTTTATTACTTTCGATTAATAGTTATACCTTTCGTGCGTTTTAATTCACTTTCGACTATTTGTGTTTTGTTCAGAGGTTACTGTTCGCGTTCAGCGTTCGACTATGTTCGCATTCGGCTTCTCTCTGAATCGTTCAATACACAATTCGCATTTGACAGAAGACTTCTGTGTACAACCCATGCTTGATGACTGTTAGCTTATGGGTCGAAAGTATCTAGGTACTATTTTACATTTTATTATTTTTGAGTTGTTATTCGAAAATCAAAAATCCAAAAAGATTTTCTTATTTTTGTATTTGATTTCTAAAATCCAAAAATCCAAAATGTTTTTCTTATTTTTGTATTTTCTTTCTAAAAACCAAAAATCTAAAAATATTTTCCTAATTTTTTTTTTGATAAATCCAAAAGTACAAAAATATTGTCAATGGACTCTCATTGTAACAACACGGTGCTCATTCACATGCCACATGACAATACGCATCAAGGGAACAAGTATTCTTTAAAACTATGTATAAGTTAAATGTCCCTAGAAGCATGCGGCAACATGTTGCCCTCTAAGCCTCAAAGACCCTTTGTGTTCAAATCCTTAATGAAACTTATCACATTAAAGTTTCTTCCTAATCAGGCTGTATTCACATTAGTCGAAGAACTACCTTACTCTTCTCATGACGAATCAAGAGTTCTTTGCTTGGTCAAAAATTTTAGCCAAGGTACAATGAGTTCCTTCACCACATATTTTTCACCCAAATTTTCTTTCAGGATCACACACTTCACTACATATCCTCGACATCTCTGGTCGAAACCACCAGAATGTAGATATGTCAAACATTTGTGTTTATGATCCTGAGTCATTGTTCCATGATGATGGTGAAACCCAACAAACCTAAACCTTAATGAATTGACAATGAAAAACTATGTTCAATATTTTCACGAAACATTAATTTATGTACCATTTCGATATTCAAAATCTCATTCCCTTTGAATTGCGTGATCTTGATAAAAATGTTCTAAAATCAAGAAGTTTTTTTTCCAAATAAGATCCAGTATTTTAATATTTGTTTTAGAATAGGATTTCCATAATACATATCATCTCTGAACTTTTTTCACTTATAACCAATCACCAACCAAACCTCTTGACTACACTAGTCATCTAAGTAATTATGCACAAGTAAATCACACTTATGTTAAGTTGTGACCTTGAGTAAAATTGAAGTTGCCTTCGAAATCAAAAGAAAAAGAAGCCCTTCGATACTCATCAATGAGTACTCAATTGTTATTCAAGGGACACCACATAATCAATTCTTCATCTCAATTGATGTCGAATGAAGAGATCTTTGCCCGGGATCAATATGCTTTTATATCAAAAGAATTTTTGATATCACAAAATCCATATTTTATTTTACTTGCTTTTATATCTTTCCATGGAACACGAACACACTAAAATCCTTGAGGTTTTGGGCATTACCAACTCAAAACTTTGATTTTACAAATTCTGGAATATTAATATCGCTTCTAATTCAAAAAAAGCAAATAAGCCTAGCTTCCATGCCGATGGACTGGTCTTACCTTGTTGTCGAATCATATGGCATACTTATCCAATTGGAAACAACAGAACATCCAATGGAAGTGATAGTTCAGGATTTTCTTGGGAATCAAAGAGAAAGTGATGATATCTTTTATGACGTGGCGATTTTTATGGTGTCGGTTAAGTAACCAACATAATCTATGGAATTTCCTTAATGGATACTGGCTCAAATTTAAAAATAACGATTATAAAAGGAAGTTGATGATTTTATTATCAAACTTTTTTCTCTCTGATCAAACCTTAAGAATCCTTACTGTTCATCGCTTCTAAATTTCTCCAAAATTCTCTGAAATGACTGCTTCTCATCATAATGTTGAATCGACAACCACTAATGATGAAGAAATCTCTCAACCTATGATGAAGATCAAAACCACTAATATTCTTCTAGTTCCATCAGTTGATCAATACCCGGAGGAATTACGGATGCTTGTTCAAACTTTGAATAACTTTGTCTTATCCTTTGCACTTTCTACAACTTTTTCAATCCCTATGGAATTGTTTTCTCTTGCTGCTTCAAATGCAGTCTTCAACAAAACAATGAAGGTGGTTATGTTTCAACTATCAAATTCAAAAACCAAGAAGCTCACTCGGAAACAATTTGCCCAAATTCTGAGGCTATCAGTTTCAGATAATATCTATGAAGTCATGAATGATCAAGCGAGTCATATGTTCAATGAAATGGGAAATCATCCTAACCTTCTTGCATTTAGCCACTTTAAGAAGTCTCGTCTTCCATGTGTTTTGAGTTTCTTGTTTAAAGTAATTCTATGGTGCTTGGCAGGAAGATAATTGAAAAGGTCATCTTGATCTAACAATCAAATGAAGAAAATAAGAAAGAACAGACTGCAAAAATGGAACGACAAAGGAAAACCAATGGCATTCTTTGTCAAATAGATAATGATCAACCAAGCCTGAACAAAGGTGATCCCGACAAACACTGGTGATACGAAATGTTTGAAAACGTAACACTAGGGAAGAATTATGAATTCCTTAAAAGGCCGAAGAAAAGCTTTGAAACTGAAAATTTGGACTTCAATCAACTCGATTTTCCTATGAATCACATGTTGTTCACATCACCACAGTTCAAAGTAGTTGATAACTTCAAAGATAAAAACGAATACAGAAACCTAAAGATTCATTTTCATGCTGTCTTGGCGAAAAAATGAATATGAAGTATGGTTGTTGTGAAAATTGTGTTAGTGATGAAAATTGAAAGGGATGTCTTGTTCGAGGGTCTGCTTCAAAACTCTTGATATTAAGTTGTGAGAGCTAATAATGTGGATTTTGACTTCACAATTGCAGACTTTCCAATGATGAACCAGAACGATCTTATTTCGATAACCAAGATTTTAATCAATATGGATGTGTCGAAAATCCCTGAATCGAATCGAAATGATTTCATTATTGGCTTTGGTCACATTAATTCTTCTCTAGAAAGCTATTACGAATATCTGGCCATTACAGATAATGATCTTGCCTTGGATATCAAGCAGAATGCGAAAGGGCCTCAAACTCTTGTAAAGGCTAAGTTGAACATCAACAAATTTGAAAATGGTAAAATTATCTATCAGCCTTACATAGTGGTTTTTTAATGAAAGAATAAGAAAGGAAATTTCAAAAAGTTTTTATTTCAACTCACTTATCTTCAAAGATACACAAATTCCCACTTCACCAACATCCTAATTCGCATCAATAACTACAAGAAGAATGATGTCGAAGAGAAGGCATATAAAAGGAAGATTCTTTTGTGGTACATGGAAGTTTGAAGGTAGATTCTATAGATTATGAAGTTAATTGCTTGATATTTGACTACTCTCACTAAGGCGGAGATTGTTTGGGTCGAATGTCTATAGTAAGGAGTCGAATGTGCTTGGAGTCTATAAGGTGTCAAAATCAGTATGATTTCAACACTCTATCTATTTTACAAGGCATATTTATTTCGAAACTTTTATATTCAGTCTTTGTAACTTTTTGTGAGTGTAATGTACCCTATAAATTAGGTAGGTGAATAGAGTATAGTAACGTTTAAACCTTGTTGAATTCTACTTTGTACTCTTGTTTACTCTTTTACTCATTCAGACCAAATCAAGCCAAATATACATTATTTACATCTTGTGTTCATTTACAGCTTTGATCGTCTTAATTGTCTTCTTAATCATCCGCTAACTCACATCACTAAAAGCACTATATCAATGTTTTATAATAGATACGGGTATACACTGGTTGACCTAAATAATCTAGGCCCAAACAATGATCCCTGCATATTGGCCTCACAAGCAGAACAAGTATTTTACATGATAAATTAGCTGGGAAAAAAATTGTCTATTATGTTCAAGACACCTCCTAAAAGTTATAGAGATTTATATGAGGTTGTGGGTGAGGAATTTAGTACTTATCATTTTCCTTAAAATGATAATATATTGTCACGTGTAGACCCACAAGATTCGCTTAAGGAATCCGAAAATGATTATTTTCGGACTGACTATCGGGATATTGTTTTACATAAGGTGTCTATCTTATTCATACTAAAATTATTAAAGTTTTTATATGATTACGTTTATATAATATTATGTTTCATTGAACTTAATATAATCTTTACATTTTTTTATCAAGAGGTAAAAAAGTTTTTGTTCAAAAAACCACACGTGACAAACCTTGATCCATCCTTTATCTATAGTGGGGTTTACAGGCAAGACGTATTATATATTTTTTGTTTGTCAAAACAATAAGTATATTTCTATTAACGACTGTGTATATTTATTGCATTTTCAAATCCTTTGGAAGTTTAATATTAGACACTTATGTATTGTTTGTGTTGTTCCTCTATTTGTTTACACTACTTGGACTTATAAAAGTAGAAAAACGGGTCTCCATCTTTAGTTGTTTCGAATTTGGAATATCCAAAATCATTTGGACAATATAACTGAAAAACCATAAAAATAAACCTTTTCATAATGGAATATAAGCTTTAAATACGTAGTAGATATTTAATCAAAATAAAGAAAACATTTTTTACGTTGGTTAATTAAAAAACATACGTACAGACATTAAATAACAAAAAAAATATATAATTTAGGTTGGATTGACTCATTTGAACCAAACTGACCATTTATTATTTAATAATTAAGCATTACAGGGCAAAAGATTATCATATGTAGTTACCCACATAATAAAGAAATATAAAAAAAAGATTAAACTATTTCCAACCCTTAATCGACGTCATTGAAGAACTGCTTTTAGAAACTCCCTCTTCCGCTTGATGTTTATAGTAAAGATTAGCATATAATCTATTAAATATTTATTTTGATTTCCAGTGTATGCCTTCACCACACCCAAATCGTATTTTGCATCTAAAATATCTTTTGAGACTTCCACCTTCGACAGAGCATCTAGAACATCTTTGATAATTCTCTCATCTTTCAAAAATCATTTGAGAAGAACCTCAATTACTCTCATACTTGATTTCAAACCTTCAAGGTCTTCTCGAATGGTGGCGATGAAATCTTCCTTAAAGGTTGCGTTCAATGCAAGATAAGCCACTAATTTCGGATGATAGAAGTAACTTTTTACTAATGAAGGAATAAAGGTACAAAATGTGGTTTACAAAAGGAATGATTTGACGTTTGTTTATAACCCTAATTTGACGTCGGTTGATGGGTAGTAAGTCACTTTGATGATGTGTGTTAGTGGATGACATGAAAGTTCATGATCTCTATGTAGTATTTATGTCTTCAATGATGGGTTTTGAGCACCACAACATCCCTATGGTGTATATGTAATGCTAATGCTTCGGATCTATGTTTTTCTCAAGTTATACATGCAAATCAAGTTATCCAAAGCATAAACCCTAACTAGCATACAATTTTCGGAAATCATAATACAAAACAAGTCTAGAAGAATACCTTTTGATTGTATCTTGTAGATCTTTACCTTCAAGAGCCTAGTACCTCAATTGTTGCACCACAAATGGATCAAAAACACGAAGTAGCAAGTAGGAAGAATATGAGAGAGGTTTAGGAGGCTCAAAATCGGCTGGTATTCCTTCTAGGGTTCAAGTGGACGATTTTAGGGATCCAAGGGGTTCCTTATATAGCTGAGCCACTAGGGTTTCAGGTAAAACCCTAATCCAGTTGATTAATCCTCAACCAGCCCACAAGATCCTTCCAGAAGGCCCTATGGACGAAATCTATGTGGACTCCCTCATAGAATTCGTCCATCCCTTCCTTAGGGATCCATAAGCCCAACTTTGAAATTATTTTTTAATTACAATATTAGTCCCCTTAATTGAACTAGTCTCTTTTGATCTCTGATCAATTCTAATTAAATAATATGATTTCTCAATCAATATATTATTCTTATAATATATTAATAAATCACAATTAACCTCTTTCTTTATTATTCATCCAGTCAAGTTGCTATGGTGATCAGGCAACCCAAAATGACCATGCTATTATCGGGTCAAGTACATACCAATTATAGTTATGGGCTTAGACACCTAATCTAATAGTCTCCCACTTGGATAAGTCTAATAACTATAACTGTAAGCACGACTTCAAAATCCAATTAGCAATCGTAGCTCTCAAAAGTCGTTTTCGAACTCTGACCTAGTCAATAACACGTCCTTTAGATAAGGGATCATGTAGTCATTCTTTCTCAAGCTATTGTGTGGAAAAAGACATGGAATAAAGTCATACTCATTATCCAATAGTTTGTTTCCCGGTTTATGATTTGTTTGAGATAGAACTTAATTGAACACTTCTATTCAGTCCTGATCGGGCCCGACACATAAGTCAACACAAAATCATCGAGGGGCCCAAGATATCGCTTTTAATCCTATTAGGATAAAAGGAACATGTAAACTTTAACTTATATGCTTGTACTATTTACTTATTAAATCGTACACAACAATACGTTTTATAACATCAAGTTACTTATGCGTTTATGCATTATCAATGCACAACCAACTTGTAAATAACAACTCTTATTTCTTGATTTAAAGACTATATAATATTATCGTCTCACAATCACTCGTGATAAATTCCATGAAGTGATTCATATGAGCGTGGGTTTAATCCAATACTTAAAATCCTATTTCAAGAGCACTCATGAACGTTGCAGCTAGCTTTTGCTATGTCTAAACGCTTAAGACAATCTATAAGCCAATTCATGATAGTCTAACCTCATAGCCTACTTCCAAAGTATGATTGATTGTGGATAATTTGAATAATCCTATTATTTTGGAAATCAAAACATGCAAAATGAAACAATAGTAAACAATCGACACAAGATAGTAACTTTACTTATAAATAAAACTGTAAATCCCCAATCTGCTTGTGTATCAATCAGATCCATTTGATGGTGCGGAATCTCAATCAAACGGATGATGTCAGATCAAATAAAAGAGAAGGAGAAGAAGAAGATGATGAAACTTGTATGTATTGATATGAATGAAGATCCGGATACAAGATTCACACACACTAACACACACTCTCTTTTCTCTCTCTCTAGAACACCTTCAAATGCACACACTTAAGCCCCTCTATTCTTTTTCTCATCACTCCACTCCTCACCCCTTACATCTATATTTATAGGGAATATGGGCTTGGTGAACATGGGCCGTAAATGGGTTTACGACCGTAAACACCCACTGACCGTAAACTCATAAAATATTATAGAAAAATACATTTGTCTAGAAAAGTAAAGTATAAACCATATTTTGACCCAACAAAAACTCCTTTATTCAATCATAAAATGTCAATTACATTTTATGTATTACATATTCTAAAAAACTATCTAACCACTAAAACTAATATCTTCATTCTGATCAATGCTCGTTGCATACTGTAAATTCTCAACCCTGCTAAGACCCTTTGTGAGGGGATCTGTTGGGTTCTCCTCTGACTATACCCTCTTTACTATGAGGAGTCTCTCTTCTACCCGATGTATGATGATGTTGTATTTTCTATCAATGTGCTTGGATCTCCCATGATGCATCGGTTCCATGGTCAAGGCAACTGCTCCTTCGTTATCGTAGAAAATCTCCATAGGATCCTTTATGGCTGGTACATAATCGATTCGCACATTGAATAAGCTACAGTCTCCTTCTTGGAACTTTTCCAAGTCACTACTCCTCCATTAAGGGTAAATACCCAACCCGAATGAGAGCGGAAACCATCTCTATCAGTCTAAAAACTGGCATCACTATACCATGTCACTCTCAAGTCTTCATTTCCACCAAGTATAAGGACCCAGTCCTCCGTGCTTTGTAGATACTTAAGAATGTTCTTTACTACTATCCAGTGAGATATACCAGGGTTCCCTTGATATCGGCTGACCATGCTCAAAGCAAAAGTCACATCAGCGCGAGTACATGTCATAGCTTACATAATCAAGCCAACAACAGAAGTATATGGTACCCAACTCGTTTCTGCTATCTCAACATTGGTACTCGGACTTTGAGTCTTACTCAACTTGGTATTGCTTTGGATTGGTAACTCCCCTTCCTTGGAATTCTCCATGCAAAAACGTTTCAACACTTTATCCAAGTAAGTACTTTGACTAAGTCCTATTAGTCTCTTATTCTTATTTCTCAATATCCTTATCCCTAGAATACAGGCAGCATCTCTGAATTTCTTCATAGCAAAACACTTCCCACGCCAGGACTTAACCTCCTGCAAGGTTGGGACGTCGTTTCCTATGCATAGTATGCCATCCACATATAATACCAAGAAGCTAACTATACTCCCACTAGCTTTGACATAGACGCAGGACTCATCCTCACTTCTTGAAAAAACAAACTCTTCGACTTTCTCATCAAAACAAAGATTTCATCTGCGAGATGCTTGTTTTAACCCATAGATGGATTTCTCAAGTTTGCATACTCTATTCGAGTAATTTGCATCCAAAAAACCCTCTCGTTGATTCATGTAAACATCCTTAGCCATCTTTCCATTAAGGAAAGTTTTTTTGACGTCCATCTGCCATATTTCCTAATCATGAAATGCAGATATGGCTAGCATAAGCCTTATAGACTTGATCTTGGCCACTGGGGAGAAGGTCTCATCATAGTCAACCCCAGGGGTTCGAGTAAAGCCCTTCACAACCAATCGCTCCTTGAACGTATTCACTTTCCCATCCATGTCGGTCTTCTTCTTGAAGATCCACTTGTGCTCGACCATCTTACGACCCGGTACATTATCAACCAAGTTCCAAGCTTGAATGTCATACATGGATTGAATCTCGCTGTCCATTGCCTCTTTCCACTTTTCAGACTCTGGGCCTTCCATGGCTTCCTTGTAGTTGTCAGGTTCGTCCATACTATCACTAATAAACCTATCACCCTCATCAGTTATATGCAATCCATATAATACGGGTGAAACACTAACTCTACTAGAACGTCTAAGAGGTAAGGACTCGTCAATTGGTTCAACGAGAGTTTCCTCCTTGGGCTGAGCGCTAGTGTTTGAGGTTCTTTCATCATTTGATTCTTGAAGCTCTTCAATGTCAATTTGCCTCCTACTATCCTCTTTGCATATAAGTTCACTTTCTTGGAAAACCCCTCTGCTCGCAACAAAGACAACATGGTCACTCGGTCTATAGAAGAGATATCCAAAGGACTTTTGTGGGTAGCCGATGAAAATACATCGCTCATTACGAGGTTCAAGCTTGTTATGAGTCTCTCGTCTTACAAAAGCCTCACAACCCCAAACCTTGATATGTGCCAACGAGGGAACCTTCCCTTTCCACATCTCGTGAGGTGTTTTGGCAACCTTCTTAGTTGGGACTAGATTAAGGATATGAGCGGCAGTCTCTAAGGCTTACGCCCAAAATGAGATAGGTAACGAAGCTCGAATCATCATGGAACGAACCATGTCACACAAGGTTCGATTGTGCCTCTCAGCCACACCATTCACTTGTGGTGTCCTAGGCGGCGTCAATTGTGAAACAATTCCACATTCCTTAAGATAGTCATGGAACTTGATACTAAGATACTCACCACCTCGATCGGATCAGAGCATCTTTATCTTCCTGCCCAATTGATTCTCCACTTCTTGCTTAAACTCTTTGAATTTTTCAAAAGTTTTTAACATATGCTTAATTAAGTAGATATACCCATATATGCTATAATCATCAGTAAAAGTCACATTGAAACGGTTTACATCCCTTGTGGTTGATCTAAAGGGCCTACACACATCGATGTGTATGAGATCCAATAATCCCTCACCCCTTTCACAAGTGCCAGTGAAGGGTGAATTAGTCATTTTTCCAAGTAAACAAGACTCGCACGTGTCATCGTACCTAAGATCAAATGAATCCAACACTCCATCCTTTTGGAGTTGGGCTATGCGCTTCTTGTTACATGTCCAAGACGACAATGCCACAAGCATGCCTTGTCCAAACAAGTGGACGAATCAATATTCAATATATTATTTGCTAAGTTGTCTACAACCATCACAGTTTCATATATACCATTACAAGGCAATGCTACAAAAAAGAAAGTACCATTAAAGAAAGCATTAATAGAACCAATTTCATTATTGAACGAAAATCTAAAACCTTGTTTATACAAACCATGAAATGAAATAATGTTTCTTGACATTTCTGACGAGTAGCAACAATTATTCAACTGTAAGCCTAACCCACTACTAAGAAATAAAGAATAAACTCCAATCTTGGTGATAGGCGACGCTTTCCTATTCCCCATGATCAAGTTCATCATCCCGTGTTCCACACCACTACTTTTTCTTAGACCCTGCAAATTAGAACAAATGTGAAAACCACATCTTGTGTCAAGGACCCAAGGATGAGTTATTAGATTGAATAGTGTAAATACCTGCGAGGGTGGGCTTTATCTTCCCATCCTTGATGTTTTGCAGATACTTCGGGCAACTTCGTTTCCAATGTCCCTTTTCATGACAGTGAAAGCACTCTGCATCGTTAGAAGAAGGAACAGCAGAACCACCTTTTCAACCACTAGAAGAGGATCCATCATGGGACTTTCCCTTGCGGCTCTTAGAAGGAACCTTCCTCTTCTTTCCTTTCCATTTTCCAATAGCCAAGACAGGGGTAACAATAGTAGGAGTTGATGCGATATCTTTGCCTTTCAAGCCGGTTTCAGCAGTTCTTAACAACCCTTGAAGTTTGGTCAAGGTCATCTTGTCCTTATTCATATGATATGTAATCTTGAACTGCTCATAACAAGGAGGTAAAGAGTTGAGGATAATATCAATAGCCAACACTTCATCGAAGTTGCCATTTAGCTAGAGCAAACAATCCATGCATTTTTGCATTCTTTGCAAGTGGGTCGTGATGGACTCTCCATCCTTCATTTTGGTCATGATTAATGAGGAAACTATCTCATACCTCTCTTGATGTGCACTTTTATGGTACTTTTCCATCAAATCTTGGTGCATGTCATAAGGCCAATAGTCCTCGTAGAACTTCTGAAGCTCGGGAGTCATAGTCGCTACTATAATGCATGACACCTTTGTCGCTTCTTTGCATTGAGCCTTATACTTGGTGATTTCTTTGGGAGTATCCGTGTTTTCATTTATCTCGACGAGTTACTTTTTTTATAATGTCTTCCTTGTCCTTGTACCTTAGGGCCATGCGAATGTTGCAAATCCAATCGTTGAAATTGGATCCATCAAAGGTGACCCTCCCACAAATGCCCAAAAGAGAAAGTGGGTTTGAGGAGTTGGTGTTGGAGGAGTTCGAGCCTGACATTTGAAAAAGAAAAGAAACAAAGTTTAGATTAGATAAGAATCCTTAATATGACACCCAAATGAAATATTAAGGTTAGGACCCAACACGATATTCTATAATTCAGAAGAGGGATGCTGTAATCCAATTGCAAAATATTTGAAGGTAGGTAAATAACAATTTACCAATTTCCACCATGAAAAACGAAAATGAACATTAGGTTTTAAATGAATTGAAATTCCTAGATTCTTTGAGATTTAATAAACTTTTCAATGACCTGTTTAAATCTCGATTATGCCCTTCAAGTTCGTGACTGAGATACCGAGGATCACAAACAAGGTGTGAATAACCATGCAAATGTGGCCGATACTCTCGATGTCATTTATCACCTAATCAATGTGCTGGTTAACCATACACGCTCCATTGATCTATGATAAACATCGAGCTACCCTTTGCCACCCTCATTAGTCCAAGTTAGTGTGTTGGTTAACCACACACACTCCACTAATGACTTAGAAAGCTGCAAATTGCAATTTCATGAAATAGCATCATTTTCACACTTTGCCTAGAGTAACTAAGATTGGGAATTTATGAAAAACATTTAGTTACTTTATAATAATCATTATACTTACTAATGAGGAATTAATTTGTCCTATCCTACCCATTCGGATAACGATCCTCCACCAATCAAGGAAGCGGGTGGGTGAGAGTGGACACCTATTCAACCACCATTTTATAGGCAATGTCCTTATACCCCACCTATAGACCATCTTCGTGAATGAGCCCTAATAACGGTAAGACTAACTTATCTTATACGTATATATAAGTACTAAGCTTTTAATATTATAATATTATAAGGGTTTTATTTAAAACTTTTAAAACACTAGGGTTTAGCATTTAATATTTCACAATTAAATTTTTTTTAATCAAATTTTAAATTCCAAAACTCGAGGAAAAATTTTGAAACTTTTCAAAATCTTTTAGATCAAATTTTAAAAACAAATAAAATAATCATATAATTTTATCTTTTACCAATTTGAGCTAATATAACTTTATTTGGCAAGATAATTACAATTCAAAATTTACAAAAAATTAGTTTATCATATAATCTAGTAATTGTCTTAGATTTTGACCATTATCTTCCAATTAGATTAGGATATCCATTACCATAATGTAAAAATCAGATTTTAACAAAAAATGGTTTATGGTAATTATCCAAATCTAATTTATGCTAAAATCCTTAAAATCCTGCAGTCAGACAAGTCAACTTGTCGAGTCAGGCTTTGGATTCATCGAGTCCCAATATGGACTCGTCGAGTTCATCTGTCAGGGGCCAGAAATCGATTTCATTCAGCTTTGAAAAATTGAACATAACATCAAATACAATAGAAAAACAACCTATGCTCTAATACCACTGATGGGTTGTGAGCACTACAACATCCCTATGCTTCGGATCTATGTTTTTCTCAAGTTATACATTCAAATCAAGTTATCCAAAGCATAAACCCTAACTAGCATACAATTTTCGAAAATCATAACACAAAACAACTTTAGAAGAATACCTTTTGATTGTATCTTGTAGATCTTGACCTTTAAGAGCCTAGTTCCTCAATTGTTGCAACTCAAATGGATCATAAACACCAAGTAGAAAGTAGGAAGAATATGAGAGAGGTTTAGGAGGCTCAAAATCGGCTGGTATTCCTTCTAGGGTTCAAGTGGCTGATTTTAGGGATCCAAGGGGTTCCTTATATAGCTGAGCCACTAGGGTTTCAGGTAAAACCGTAATCCAATTTCTTAATCCTCAAGAAGCCCATAAGATCCTTCCAGAAGGCCCTATGGATGAAATATATGTGGACTCCCTCATAGAATTCGTCAATTCCTTCCTTATGGATCCATAAGCCCAACTTTGCAATTATCTTACAATTATAATACCAGTCCCCTTAATTCAATTAGTCTCTTTTGATCACCAAATTATTCCAAATTAATTTCTGATCAATACTAATTAAATAATATGATTTCTCAATTAATATATTAGTCTTATAATATATTAATAAATCATAATTAACCTCTTTCTTCATTATTCATCCAGTTAATTTGCTATGGTGAAGGCAACCCAAAAGGACCATAGTACTATCGAGTCAAGTATATACCAATTATAGTTATGAGATTAGACACCTAATCCAACATTCAATACTGCAGCTCATACATCTATATATTAATTAACTGAAGATCTTTGAATATCTCCACTTTATTCCTATAAAATCCAGCACATATGAAAACTTTCGTCTAATACTCACAATTCTTCGGCTATTTTTTGAGTTAAAGAAGTTTTCTCTCATTAAATGTATCAACGATGCGCACTCACATACTCAAATGCATGCAATCAGAATAAGGATTAATAACGCCGATTAGAAGTTTGAAGAGAAGTGAAGACGGATCAAGTCTACGAACTTGATTCACAAATATGTTTTATCTTTTGTGTCTAAAATTATGGTTTATACTTTTCTTTTCGAGACAATTGTAATTTTTAGTCTAGGACCGAAAAAGTGTTTATGGCCCATATTCCCTACGTATATATATATATATATATATATATATATATATATATATATATATATAGGTGTTAGGTGTTTGAGGAGTGATTTGTATGAACAAATGAGTTTATGGCCAAGAGAGAAGAGATGAGATTAAGTGTGTGTATTCTAAGGTGTTCTAGATAGAGAAAGGAGAGATGGTGCATGTGTGTGTGAATCTTGTGTATTGTTCATCATTCCAATATTGAATACATCATAGATTCATATTATTCTTATTCTCCTTCTTCTTCATTAGATCCGACATCATCCGTTTGATAGGGATTCCGCACCATTAAATGGATCTGATTGATACACAAGAAGATTTGGGACTTTACTTTGGTACCATTTGTAGTTGGCTTTAACCCATTTCTTGTTTGATCCGGTGGGTGCCTCAGTACTTTTTTTGAACTGGAAGCTGATCTTTGAGATGACTTTGATCTGGCTGATCTTGATTTCGCTAGAGCATCTCTTTGATTGGACTTCTTGGCCAGCATACCCTTCTTGTTGTTGGGAGTTGATTTCTTGGCCTTGGTAGTTGAACTCTGGCCCTTCGTGGCATTCCATTCATCATTGTTTGAACGTGTCCTCGAAGGGTTTCTTTTAGAAAATCTCCCTCTTGGTGCGTTCTGCAATCCTTAAGCGTAGTAGGGAATGTATGCGCGATTAGGACAATTTGTAGCAATGTGTCCATGTGTTCCATAGTGAAAGCAAGTCTTTTTCTTCACTGGGAAGTTGTTTCTTCCTTCCCCTAGTGGCGTACCCTTGCCTCGCTTTTGGTTATTCCTATATGCACACTTGTAACAAGCAGTCTATTTAGCTTGAATTGGTGGCCTGTATTTACCAACAGCAGGTTGATTAGTAGCAACTGAGTTCAAAGCAACTTATTCAGAGTTCAAGGAGACATTGGTTTGTTCAATAGTGTTCTCCTGGTTCTCATCTTCCACTACTTTACCTGCACAGGAAGTAGAAACATTAGTGTTCTCCTGGTTCTATCTTCACCCCCAACACCTTCAGTTGGCCCTGATTGGTCAGTCTTAACTGAAGCTGGAGCTAGTTCAGGGAGTAGGCCAAACTGAGCAGGTGTCTCTTCCTCGTTGGTCTCAAGGGTAGGTTATAGTTGTCATTGAAGGGGGTGGTACACTGTGATACTCTAACCCATTAGTTTGATTATCTTTGAATGTTAATTGTTTTTCAATCATCAATGCAACCACCTCACTTGACACATCAAATATCTTAAAGTTGAATTCAACATGTTTATATTTTGCTTTTAATGCATCAAGTTTGGCAGTCACATCATAGAAATCTTTCTTAAGATATCTATAATGAACGTATTTGTCACTGTACTCTGAGTATAATTTCTTAAAGTCATTAGTCTTGGCCTCTAACTGTTCTTTTAATGGTTTCAAGCCTTTCCTAAGTTGGTACCCCTCATATTTAAGTTCCTCATTTTTTGTTTTTAATAAATCGATGTATTCATGTAAATTTTTAATAGTTTTAATGCAAGTTTGAGAGCATGAAACTTCATTGACCGGAATGTTTGAGGAATTCATTATTTAAAAATATGCCCTTTGACTTAAAACTAAAAATTCAACCTTAAAATTCAAATTTAAAAGGTCAAAATTAAAAGTCAAACTTAAAAAGTGAAACCGAAAAGCTAAATTTGAAAGTTAAACGAGAAAGTCAAAGTTTAAAGTCAAAGATCAAACTTGAAAGTCAAAGTCAAAATTTGAGGTCAGAAGTCAAAAATAAAAGTCAAAAATTAAAAACTAAAATTTTTGGTTGAAAATGAAATTTAAAAATAAAAAGAAATTTATTTTAGGGTTATAAGTGACAATATTGCGAAAATAGGTGCAAAAGTTTAATATTAGAGTTAAATTTGAAGCCTTGTCACAAGATGTTTGCTAATTCAACTGGTAAGGCGTGTGGTGGATGAAGCGAGAGACCCAGGTTCGATTCCTGGCACCTCCAAAAATCCACCCCCCCCCCCTTTTTTTTTAATAAGCGTTGAATCGTGATTGCTGAATAAGAAGTAAGTTGCTGAACGAGTAGGTGAGCCGTGAACTCCTGCTGGGCTGCAAACGATTTGGCTGTAAACTCATGTTGGGCCGAAGATCCGAGGACCATAACCAAGTTGGGCTGACTTCGGAAACCCAAAATACCGAAGAACCCTAATCTGAAATTATGGTCGTCGTCGAGAAACCTTAGCCGTAAACGCGTTTTTGACCGTAAATAGGTTTATGGCCGTAAGCCCTTTAATGGTCATAAACCCTTCAACAGTTATGAAAAAAACAATGTTTTTCACTCTTTTTTTGCTCCAAAACTGGATCAAAAACTCGTTTTATGAAAAATGAAAAGAACAAACCTCCCCTATTTTGCCAAGAGCTATACAAAAATGTTACAATCCGTCAAAAATAAGATCAAATACTCTCCAAATTTGGAAAAATTGATTAATACAATCTAACCTCTGATACCACTTGAAAGTCCCAAATCTGCTTGTGTATCAATCAGATCCCTTTGATGATGCGGAATCCCAATCAAACGGATGATATCAAATCTAATGAAGAAGTAAAAGAAGAAGATGATGAATCTTGTATGGTTTGATTAGAATGTAGATCCAAATACAAGATTCACATACAACTTAAACACACTTAAGCTCCTCTCTTCTCTCTTAGCCGTAAACACATTTCGATCCTAGACTGAAAATTACAATTGCCTAGAAAAGCAAAGTATAAACCATAATTTTAGACCCAACAAGCTCCCCCTAAAAATGTAGCTGACTTTCCTTGTCAATCTTTATTTGGAGCTTGGCCTCAGCTTTAATCTTCAAATTCTTCACAACTTCAAGATGAACGTGATGAATCTTCAATGAATGACTTCATCTTGAACATTTGGGCTTCTCTTCATAATTTGGCTTTGAACGCATATTGGGTTAGGAGGCTTCATGTAGAGATTCTTGAAAAATGGCGCTTTCAGCTTGAAAATCTTCAGAGAGAATAATAGAGAGAACTAATCTTCTGGGTCACTTCCGCAAGTACAAGAATATCAAAAAATCGATTGAGTAAGCTTCAATGCAATCTGTCACATAATCTTCAAGTCAGCTTCACCTTGCTACTTGGGTAGAAAAATTGAATGTTGAAAGAATAGTCTTCATTTCTTGCTATTTCGAATGAGAATTCTTTGATGCTCACAGATGAAGCCTTGGCTCATAAATGCGTTAAACTCGACTACATATGGGTACCAAAGGTTCAATCTACCAAATCACCTAACAAATCTAATGTTTCTACATCTTCTGTTTGTGATAAGCATGATACGTTATGGGAGAAAGTTCATTGCATAGATGAAAAAGGTCAACCCAGTTTCAAAATGGACTGGGTTCCAAAGACCAACTGATCCCACTCTGTGTCAGAATAGCTATAGAGTCATATCGTCAGACTTCGGTTTGTTGATAATGATTGTTCTAGGCACATGATAGGGGACATCTCTCAACTGTAAAACACTCAGAACTTTGTTTGAGAGTATGTTTCCTTTGCGGGGAAAGTAAGAAAAGAAGGGATCACACATGGGGTCAGTTCTTAATGACATGAAGAATTTTCGGATCTGTTCAGAGATTATGCGTGCTATTCTCAGACCTTCCGGATGCAAATTCAATCGGTGACTTACGGTTTGAGTTTTCTTCTCTATAATCCTGAGTTTATCTTACACTAACTTGTTTTGAAGACAATTACTTTCTTTCTTATAGTTTTTATGTAGTAGGTATTATCCTGAAAGTGATATCAAGAGAGTGATAACAGGCAGTCTAAACCAGTGTAAGGTACTGAATCTGAATTGTCTACACTTTGTGTTCAATGTGCTGGTACGCATGAAGGATTTAATTTAGATTAAGATAGGATGGTTTGGACTGACCATACGACGCTTGGGTAGATTGAGTAGTGAGATAAACACAGGAACCCACGGGATACACTAAATTAATACGCATCTAGAACAGTGGTTCAAATTTTCCACGATATACAGACTTATGTCCTTAATTCTGGTTCTGATAGGGCGACTGGGGGTTCTGATAAAGTAGGTCTGTAGGAAATTATTTTCTTTCTTTCTATCTGTCAGTCATATGTTGCTTCCTCTGCGTGATTGGAAGATATTCGACCTGGATTGCGACATATGCAATTCTATTTCTACGCATCTTCTTTATTTGTGCAATTCTTCCTATCTGTGAGCCATGTGCTATCCCTTCTGCGTGATCGAAATATTCGACCTGGGATACAGTGTAACGCCCGCAGATCCGGGCTAGTCAATTTAGAGGCAATAGGGGTCAAAAATGACTTTTCAACAAAAGATTATTTAGAATGAATATTCTTAACCAAGTTTTAGAATATGTCACAAGGTTTCCGTACATATAAAGAACGCCGAAATCCGAGTTATAACGAAGAAGTTATGGCCCGCCGAAGTTTTACGGCAAAACCGGCACGGCACCGGAAGACGTAAATAGTGAATTTACGATAGAAGACTTTTTAGCCTTAGCAATCTAAACAAAATTCGTAGAATATGTTAAACTAAGAGCGTCGATAAAAAGAACGCCCAAATCTGACTTCGTATGAGGAAGTTATGATTTTTCTAAGATTCGGCTTAGCAGTGTACAGCCCGAAACTCGAATTTTAGTTCGAGCGGTTTTTGGCTTATGTGAAATAAATGAGAGTTGAAGATCTCATTAATAGGAACTCAAGGGTAAAAAGACAGACGAAAACGGAGTCCGTATGAAGGAGTTACGAATTCTTCGCGGTCATTTAACAGTCTAAACGCCTTGTACTGTTAAATTTAAGATCGGTCGAGAATTAGCCGACGGAGTCAAAATGAAAGTTGTAGATATTATTTTTACCTACGCATGGATATAAAGAACGTCAAAAACGGAGGTCGTATGTGAAAGTTACGGATTTTAGAAGTCGGAAGTGTGTTGTGCGAAAATTGGTGATGTGGCACAATCTTGGCCATTGCTTTCTCCCCAAGTCTTGCCACTAGATGGTCAAAAACGGAGGTCGTAAATGAGAGTCAGTCACAATGACCGGAGTGCAAGCGATGATCCAATCGATGTTGGATCGTCAAATGGAGGAAACTAGACGTTTGCTCCAGCAAAATCGTGAGGAAGCCACTATTCAGATCGAACAGCCCGAGTTGAACGAAGGGCAGACTGAGGAAGGAAACTACAGTGGGACTGTTGGTCAAGTCAACCCACCAATAGTTTGACAAAACAACCAAGATGACGAGGTCGAGAGGAATGGATGCAAGTACAAGGATTTTCTGACTTGCAAGCCATCGACTTTCACTGGAAAGGAGGATCCGATCGGGGTCATGGATTGGATCTCGGAGATGGAGTTAGCCTTCATGACATGCGGTTGTAGAGGGAAGCTACAAACCACATTTGCAGTGCGTCAGTTTCGAGGAGGCGCTGTACGTTGGTGGAATACCTTGGGGAAGACTCTGAGCCCTAATGAGCCTCTGCAACTGACATGGGCAGAATTTCTGGTGCAATTCAAACGAAAGTACTACACAGCTCAAAACCTGCTTGAGCTAGAGAACCAGTTTCTAACCCTGAAGAAGGGAAGCATGTCAATCGATGAATACACCAACAACTTCACAGAGAAGATGGAGTTCGCCTTGCGTCTTGTTCCGAATGAGCTGACGAAAATCGACAAGTACGCAAAAGGACTTCCATGGGAGTACGCGGTGCCAGTGCGTCAAGCACCTACTCTAGAGGCAGCTATCAGGGCTGCCAAGTCTATCGAAGATATGATCAAGGGAAGAGCCTCCAGCAAGATGGAGGTTGGCGAGAAGAGAAAGTTTGAAGGATCTTCAAGGTCCAGCGAGAAGAGAAAATTCTCGAAGTTTGAAGAAGGAACGCAATGGTGTGACAAGTGTAGAAAGAAGCACATCGGGAAATGCTCTAAATATACGACATGCTTTAAATGCGGGAAGACTGGTCATTACGCCAGCGAATGCACAACCAAGAGAGAAGTCTGCTTTAAGTGTGGAGAAGAAGGACACTTCAAACAAGACTGCCCAAAGAGAGAAGGGGCTACAAAGCCAAATGTACCACCAAAGCCAAAGGCGAGAGCATTTCAAATGATCCTTGACGAAGCAGATGACAATGCAAGGATTCAAGAGTGAAGGCTTGACATCCGAGGATCGAGTTATGGAGTAATCGTGTAGATAGTACCTTACGATGTAGCCCGTTAGAGGCATAGTCTAGGGTGAACTTGAACACCTATGTAACAGTTTCAAGAAATAATATAAAACCTTTGTTTTGTTATCTGATGTGTTAAGTTGTTGTATGGTTTTCTTGTATGGTGACTTGGAAAAACTGCGGGACAATACTTGGGACGAGTATGAGTAGGTGTGAATGGTAGTAGAGGCCTATACTACCGGAAGCACAGGACTCACACTTGGATCAGGGAAAGTCACAAGGTTACCAAGAAGCCAGTAATTGATTTCGTTTTATTCAAGTATGTCGTTACCATTGTTTCGGTAATGACTAAGAAGATTGTTGTTATCCCGACCCTAGTGGTCATATCACCTTGAGTCCGACTACGATGAGTAGGTTACGTGGTTCAGAGAACCAAGTTTGATATATCATCCGACTTAAACCAAACGATTAAAAATCAAAGCGATCAATAGAAGTATCGCGCTCGTTGGTAGCTAGAAATGCTACATGTTAAAGTATGATTATATCACATTAGAACATGAAGGAAGGCTTAGTCTGTTTTAGAATTTAAGAGACCTGAGTCTAAACGTACATCACATGATGATAGGTCATAATTTGGAGTCTAATATGAGGTAGAGAGCAGGTGCACGATCAAGTACTGCTTACAGTCAATAAGTCTAAGAGATAGACTTGAAGGAATAAAGAAGTTATAATTATTACCTAGGATGAAGAGATGATCTTTGGAGTCATTATACGATCCTTTTTTTCGTTGATGATTCCGGGACGTAATCATCCTAAGGAGGAGATAATTGTAACGCCCGCAGATCCGGGTTAGTCAATTTAGAGGCAATAGGGGTCAAAAATGACTTTTCAACAAAAGATTATTTAGAATGAATATTCTTAACCAAGTTTTAGAATATGTCACAAGGTTTCCGTACATATAAAGAACGCCGAAATCCGAGTTATAACGAAGAAGTTATGGCCCGCCGAAGTTTTACGGCAAAACCGGCACGGCACCGGAAGACGTAAATAGTGAATTTACGATAGAAGACTTTTTAGCCTTAGCAATCTAAACAAAAGTCGTAGAATATGTTAAACTAAGAGCGTCGATAAAAAGAACGCCCAAATCTGACTTCGTATGAGGAAGTTATGATTTTTCTAAGATTCGGCTTAGCAGTGTACAGCCCGAAACTCGAATTTTAGTTTGAACGGTTTTTGGCTTACGTGAAATAAATGAGAGTTGAAGATCTCATTAATAGGAACTCAAGGGTAAAAAGACAGACGAAAACGGAGTCCGTATGAAGGAGTTACGAATTCTTCGCGGTCATTTAACAATCTAAACGCCTTGTACTGTTAAATTTAAGATCGGTCGAGAATTAGCCGACGGAGTCAAAATGAAAGTTGTAGATATTATTTTTACCTACGCGTGGATATAAAGAACGTCAAAAACGGAGGTCGTATGTGAAAGTTACGGATTTTAGAAGTCGGAAGTGTGTTGTGCGAAAATTGGTGATGTGGCACAATCTTGGCCATTGCTTTTTCCCCAAGTCTTGCCACTAGATGGTGACATGTGGCACCAAGTTCAGCCATTTTCACCCTAAAAATACCACCTCTCCCACCCTCATTTTCTTCACACCTTTCCCATTCTTTCTTCTCTTTACTCTCTCTCTCTAGAACCTCTCTCTAGCCCCGAAATCCCCCGAAAAGCCTAGGGAACCTCCCTAGCACGAGGCGGAAGCCCCGGAGTGCTCGACGGCTCCGAGAAGAAGAGCTTTTCGGCTCGGAAACGCTGCTCCAAGCAAAGCCTGGTTTTCTATAAAACCCGCTGTAAGTGAGCTACGTCTACGCTATTTTTAATATAGTTTTTATTTAATTATATGAACGTTATTAAGAACATATAATAAATACTTGGGCTATTATTATGGGTTATATAAGTATTTTTTTAACGCTTATATAATAGTAATAATAGCTAGACTATTAATTAGTCTCGGCGAATAATAGACTAAAATCTATTGGTGATAATACTAGGTTTCGTCGAAGGAAATTATTTTAAAGTAAACGAAGCGCTGTCCGAGTACCGAGTCACCACCTTCTCAGGTGAGTGCATAGTCCCTTTCATGAACATGATTTTAATACAAGTATTGATTGAAGTATTAATTATATGTTTATGTGCGAGTTAATTGATGTTGCTTGAAATTCGTGTTAAAGAACATACCTGATTATATTTGATAATTTAGGATAAAGAGTAGACCTAAATTAAATATGAGGAATATTGGGTAGTATATTCTTACGAGTACAAGTGAGTTAAACTCAGAGAATAGAAGTTAGTATATGTCACTTATCCGGGAGTATGGATTAGACATAGTCATTGTCCCTAGTCCGAGAATATGGATTAGGCATAATCATTCGTCGTTAATCCGAGAGTATGGATTAGCTATTGTCCCTAGTCCGAGAGTATGGATTAGGCATAATCATTCATCTTTAATCCGAGAGTATGGATTAGTCATTCGTCCCAAGTCCGAGAGTATGGATTTGGTAAATTCGTTCATTTCTGATCCGAGAGTATGGAGTAGGTAAAACGACTAATCTTAGGTCCGAGAGTATGGATAGCCTCGTTGCAAGGATCGACGGGGTGGGATAAGAGTTGTTTATATATATGTATGGTGAAATTGTATATTTTGTGAATTTTAAACTATATATATGGTATAACATTGTGGGATTGAAATCCCTATGTGCTCACCAGGTTTCCCAACCTGACCCACTCAGTTTATTTATACCACAGGTGTTGATATGAAGTGACATTACACTGAGAGATTTAAAGAGATGTAGACCACTAGTGTGAATAATTGTAAGTTCTGTTTATGCTTATGTTCCTGTATTAACGATGACATCCCAAATGTTTTAAAATGAAATAAATACGCTTCTTCGAAAATGTTTTAATAACGTATTTACCATGTTTTTCTGGGAACAAATTCCGCAACCTTTTTATAAAATGAAGTACTCTGATTTTTATAAAGCATAAACAAAATCGGTCTTTTCTGGCCGTGATTTTGGGGATGTCACAGTTGGTATCAGAGCATTAGTTTAAGCGAACTAGGAATATGGATTTATTTCTAGACTTAAACTTAGAATGCTAAGCGATGATTGTGAGGTGTGAGCACTAGCTTATTTTAGGAATTATGCCTAAAATGCTTTTATGTGCTAAATACTTGTGCCTGATATGCTGTTAGTTGTTCGGATCTATGGTCTGTTGCCGACCTGATCTGGAAACCTTATGCGTTTAGGATTCTAAACGTACGACTACGATATTAGAACTAGCATATAAATGTTTCGGAGTGATAAGGATGATTTAACCGTCAATCCTAAGTAAAGATCTAGATTCACCTTATTCGGTGTATAGATCAAGATGGCAAGAACCCGTAGCGGAAACGTGAATGCAAATGGGAACAGAAACCAACCCCCAGTGATTGAGCAAATACCGGTGATGGAAGCCGCCCCTGAGTCAGTCACAATGACCGGAGTGCAAGCGATGATCCAAGCGATGTTGGATCGTCAAATGGAGGAAACTAGACGTTTGCTCCAGCAAAATCGTGAGGAAGCCACTATTCAGATCGAACAGCCCGAGTTGAACGAAGGGCAGACTGAGGAAGGAAACTACAGTGGGACTGTTGGTCAAGTCAACCCACCAATAGTTTGACAAAACAACCAAGATGACGAGGTCGAGAGGAATGGATGCAAGTACAAGGATTTTCTGACTTGCAAGCCATCGACTTTCACTGGAAAGGAGGATCCGATCGGGGTCATGGATTGGATCTCGGAGATGGAGTTAGCCTTCATGACATGCGGTTGTAGAGGGAAGCTACAAACCACATTTGCAGTGCGTCAGTTTCGAGGAGGCGCTGTACGTTGGTGGAATACCTTGGGGAAGACTCTGAGCCCTAATGAGCCTCTGCAACTGACATGGGCAGAATTTCTGGTGCAATTCAAACGAAAGTACTACACAGCTCAAAACCTGCTTGAGCTAGAGAACCAGTTTCTAACCCTGAAGAAGGGAAGCATGTCAATCGATGAATACACCAACAACTTCACAGAGAAGATGGAGTTCGCCTTGCGTCTTGTTCCGAATGAGCTGACGAAAATCGACAAGTACGCAAAAGGACTTCCATGGGAGTACGCGGTGCCAGTGCGTCAAGCACCTACTCTAGAGGCAGCTATCAGGGCTGCCAAGTCCATCGAAGATATGATCAAGGGAAGAGCCTCCAGCAAGATGGAGGTTGGCGAGAAGAGAAAGTTTGAAGGATCTTCAAGGTCCAGCGAGAAGAGAAAATTCTCGAAGTTTGAAGAAGGAACGCAATGGTGTGACAAGTGTAGAAAGAAGCACATCGGGAAATGCTCTAAATATACGACATGCTTTAAATGCGGGAAGACTGGTCATTACGCCAGCGAATGCACAACCAAGAGAGAAGTCTGCTTTAAGTGTGGAGAAGAAGGACACTTCAAACAAGACTGCCCAAAGAGAGAAGGGGCTACAAAGCCAAATGTACCACCAAATCCAAAGGCGAGAGCATTTCAAATGATCCTTGACAAAGCAGATGACAATGCAAGGATTCAAGAGTGAAGGCTTGACATCCGAGGATCGAGTTATGGAGTAATCGTGTAGATAGTACCTTACGATGTAGCCCGTTAGAGGCATAGTCTAGGGTGAACTTGAACACCTATGTAACAGTTTCAAGAAATAATATAAAACCTTTGTTTTGTTATCTGATGTGTTAAGTTGTTGTATGGTTTTCTTGTATGGTGACTTGGAAAAACTGCGGGACAATACTTGGGACGAGTATGAGTAGGTGTGAATGGTAGTAGAGGCCTATACTACCGGAAGCACAGGACTCACACTTGGATCAGGGAAAGTCACAAGGTTACCAAGAAGCCAGTAATTGATTTTGTTTTATTCAAGTATGTCGTTACCATTGTTTCGGTAATGACTAAGAAGATTGTTGTTATCCCGACCCTAGTGGTCATATCACCTTGAGTCCGACTACGATGAGTAGGTTACGTGGTTCAGAGAACCAAGTTTGATATAGCATTCGACTTAAACCAAACGATTAAAAATCAAAGCGATCAATAGAAGTATCGCGCTCGTTGGTAGCTAGAAATGCTACATGTTAAAGTATGATTATATCACATTAGAACATGAAGGAAGGCTTAGTCTGTTTTAGAATTTAAGAGACCTGAGTCTAAACGTACATCACATGATGATAGGTCATAATTTGGAGTCTAATATGAGGTAGAGAGCAGGTGCACGATCAAGTACTGCTTACAGTCAATAAGTCTAAGAGATAGACTTGAAGGAATAAAGAAGTTATAATTATTACCTAGGATGAAGAGATGATCTTTGGAGTCATTATACGATCCTTTTTTTCGTTGATGATTCCGGGACATAATCATCCTAAGGAGGAGATAATTGTAACGCTCGCAGATCCGGGTTAGTCAATTTAGAGGCAATAGGGGTCAAAAATGACTTTTCAACAAAAGATTATTTAGAATGAATATTCTTAACCAAGTTTTAGAATATGTCACAAGGTTTCCGTACATATAAAGAACGCCGAAATCCGAGTTATAACGAAGAAGTTATGGCCCGCCGAAGTTTTACGGCAAAACCGGCACGGCACCGGAAGACGTAAATAGTGAATTTACGATAGAAGACTTTTTAGCCTTAGCAATCTAAACAAAAGTCGTAGAATATGTTAAACTAAGAGCGTCGATAAAAAGAACGCCCAAATCTGACTTCGTATGAGGAAGTTATGATTTTTCTAAGATTCGGCTTAGCAGTGTACAGCCCGAAACTCGAATTTTAGTTCGAGCGGTTTTTGGCTTACGTGAAATAAATGAGAGTTGAATATCTCACTAATAGGAACTCAACGGTAAAAAGACAGACGAAAACGGAGTCCGTATGAAGGAGTTACGAATTCTTCGCGGTCATTTAACAGTCTAAACGCCCTGTACTGTTAAATTTAAGATCGGTCGAGAATTAGCCAACGGAGTCAAAATGAAAGTTGTAGATATTATTTTTACCTACGCGTGGATATAAAGAACGTCAAAAACGGAGGTCGTATGTGAAAGTTACGGATTTTAGAAGTCGGAAGTGTGTTGTGCGAAAATGGGTGATGTGGCACAATCTTGGCCATTGCTTTCTCCCCAAGTCTTGCCACTAGATGGTGACATGTGGCACCAAGTTCAGCCATTTTCACCCTATAAATACCACCTCTCCCACCCTCATTTTCTTCACACCTTTCCCATTCTTTCTTCTCTTTACTCTCTCTCTAGAACCTCTCTCTAGCCCCGAAATCCCCCGAAAAGTCTAGGGAACCTCCCTAGCACGAGGCGGAAGCCCCGGAGTGCTCGACGGCTCCGAGAAGAAGAGCTTTTCGGCTCGGAAACGCTGCTCCAAGCAAAGCCTGGTTTTCTATAAAACCCGCTGTAAGTGAGCTACGTCTACGCTATTTTTAATATAGTTTTTATTTAATTATATGAACGTTATTAAGAACATATAATAAATACTTGGGCTATTATTATGGGTTATATAAGTATTTTTTTAACGCTTATATAATAGTAATAATAGCAAGACTATTAATTAGTCTCGGCGAATAATAGACTAAAATCTATTGGTGATAATACTATGTTTCGTCGAAGGAAATTATTTTAAAGTAAACGAAGCGCTGTCCGAGTACCGAGTCACCACCTTCTCAGGTGAGTGCATAGTCCCTTTCATGAACATGATTTTAATACAAGTATTGATTGAAGTATTAATTATATGTTTATGTGCGAGTTAATCGATGTTGCTTGAAATTCGTGTTAAAAAACATACCTGATTATATTTGATAATTTAGGATAAAGAGTAGACCTAAATTAAATATGAGGAATATTGGGTAGTATATTCTTACGAGTACAAGTGAGTTAAACTCAGAGAATAGAAGTTAGTATATGTCACTTATCCGGGAGTATGGATTAGACATAGTCATTGTCCCTAGTCCGAGAATATGGATTTGGCATAATCATTCGTCGTTAATCCGAGAGTATGGATTAGCTATTGTCCCTAGTCCGAGAGTATGGATTAGGCATAATCATTCATCTTTAATCCGAGAGTATGGATTAGTCATTCGTCCCAAGTCCGAGAGTATGGATTTGGTAAATTCGTTCATTTCTGATCCGAGAGTATGGAGTAGGTAAAACGACTAATCTTAGGTCCGAGAGTATGGATAGCCTCGTTGCAAGGATCGACGGGGTGGGATAAGAGTTGTTTATATATATGTATGGTGAAATTGTATATTTTGTGAATTTTAAACTATATATATGGTATAACATTGTGGGATTGAAATCCCTATGTGCTCACCAGGTTTCCCAACCTGACCCACTCAGTTTATTTATACCACAGGTGTTGATATGAAGTGACATTACACTGAGAGATTTAAAGAGATGTAGACCACTAGTGTGAATAATTGTAAGTTCTGTTTATGCTTATGTTCCTGTATTAACGATGACATCCCAAATGTTTTAAAATGAAATAAATACGTTTCTTCGAAAATGTTTTAATAACGTATTTACCATGTTTTTCTGGGAACAAATTCCGCAACCTTTTTATAAAATGAAGTACTCTGATTTTTATAAAGCATAAACAAAATCGGTCTTTTCTGGCCGTGATTTTGGGGATGTCACATACAGCATATGTAACATTCTACCTCTCAATCCCTCTATCTCTGTTAGTCATATGTTATCCCCTCTGAGTGATTGAAAGAGGTCCGACCTAGGACATAACATATACATCTATCTCTAAATTTTACTTCCTCCTTAATAATTGTTTACTCACCTAAAGTAAGGAGTCCTTAGGAAGCTCTTGATAACCAGGGTATATCGGGAAGTGGGGAACACGTTCTAGTGCAACTAAAATTGAACCATTTAGAGGTTGTCTGTAGATCTCGATGCTTAATTTAAGTGGATAACAATACATGTGGTCGTTGTCAGCAAAATAGTTTATTTAGAAAAGTTTTTCGATATCCTTCATGCTTAAGTGGGCCACAATACCGGCAAATGACCAGATCTATTCATGAAGGTGAAGGTAATGATAAACAAAGTTAAGACTGTCTCACAACTTTGATCCCAAATATTTTTCTTTTTGTTAAATTTGTTCATAGTTTTCCTCTATGCACAAATTTAGGGGGAGAATTAAAAAAATTCAAAAATAAAACAAAAATCAGAAAATTAAAAATCCAAAAATAGTGTTATTTCCGTTTTATTTCTTGTTTAGAAAAATCAAAAATCCAAAAATATTATTGATTCCGTTTTTATTTTTCTGATATTTTTGTTGCTAAATTTTCTTTTAGTTTTGTTTTGTCTTGAAAAGTGAATTCATATGTAGATGAAAATCATGGAGACTGTGTCGAAAATTTCTGAGCCAAGGCTTCATCCATGAGCATTGAAGAATTCTCATTCGAAGGAGCAATAAATGAAGACTATTCTTTCAACATTCTATTTTTTTCACCCCAGTAGCAAGGTGAAGCTGACTTGAAGATTATGTGATAGATCACATTGAAGCTTCCTCAATCAATTTGCTGATATTCTTGTAGCTGCTGAAGTGACCCTGAAGATTAGTTCTCTCTATTATTCTTTGTGAAGATTCTCAAGCTGAAAGTGCCATTTTTCAAGAATCTCTACATGAAGCCTCCTCACCCAATATGCGTTCAAAGCCAAATTCTGAAGAAAAGCCCAACTATTCAAGATGAAGTCATTAATTGAAGATTCATAAAGTTCATCTTGAAGTTGTGAAGAATTTGAACATTAAAGCTGAGGCCAAGCTCCAAATAATGATTGACAAGAAAAGTCAGCTCCATTTTTAGGGGGAGCTTGTTAGGTCAATTATAAAAGAAAGCTATAACCCAAAGGGGAGATTTTTAGGTCTAAAATTATGGCTTATACTTTGCTTTTCTAGGCAATTGTAATTTTCAATCTAGAACTGAAAAGTGTTTACGGACCAATGGGTGTTTACGGCCGTAAACCCATTTTTGGCCCATATTCCCCAAGTATATATAGGTGTTTGGTGGTTGAGGAGTGATTTGTATGCACAAATGAGTTTACAGCCAATAGAGAAGAGATGAGCTTAAGTGTGTGTATTCTAAGGTGTTCTAGAGAGAGAAAGGAGAGAAGATGCATATGTGTGTGAATCTTGTGTATTGTTCATCATTCCAATCTTGAATACATCATAGATTCATACTATTTTCTTCTCCTTCTTCTTCATTAGATCTGACATCATCCGTTTCATTAGGATTCCGCACCATCAAATGGATTAGATTGATACACAAGCAGATTTGGGACTTTACATTATCAAAATATCTTTATGATGATACCACGGCGGAAAAACAAGAACTTACATATATTGAAGACCTTGGTAACATGATTAAAGATATAAAGAGGAAATGTAATCAACTTAGTAATTAGATTAGATCTAGTTAGTTGAATTTTTTGACATTTTAATATTTACACTATGTTACCTATAGTCAATATTTTAAATATATAATTAATTGTTTTTATTCTTATTGTTCTATCACTTTTTTTAATCCTGTATACTTTGTTAGTTTGGCTCATACACATATTCCAACTGTAAATTGATTAAAAACATTAAAAAGTAAACATGAAATTGATAAATATAAATATAAATTCAAATATATTAGCATCCTAACATTTTTTAATGATTCACCTACCTTTCCATACACAATTTGATATTGCGTATGCATATTGGAAACATAAAAATGCTATTATGTTGAAGATATAAATAACCTAGGATCCTATCCCATGTTAATATCATTAAAATACCTTTAACATAAATTACAGAATTTACTCTTATTTATTGGTATGTTAATTAATGGAGGTGAATTGTATATTAGTATTTATATTATCTAGGTATATGATGATGTGAACTATATGAAGTTAAACAAAAAACACTTAAAGTGTTATTGATTTAAAAACAAGTATATAAACAAAATATAGTTTAAAATATTAAATTGTGTTGAGAGGTATAATAATGTTTGTTATTATGTCAGGTAAAGTTTCAAACAAGTAAGGAAATATTAAACTTAAATACAACTTAATACTTAGTAAAAATTTTAACAAAATCATCATTATCATAGTCATTGAGATATTGTTATCATGTGTATGGTTTTGAAAACCAAAAATGGTTATATGGTACATAATAATAATGATAACACTAATATGGAAATGTTATATAATACTATAAAGAGGAAGGAATCCCCCTTTTGGTGTGATGATAACCCTATAGACATTATTTGATGGCTACACAGTGGAAAAATGTTTATTAAATACTAAAAGGGTTTGGAAATTTGCGTTAACCTTTATGACGTCAATATTAAACTTATACCATTTGATTTTCTATAAAGTATTTTAAGAAGGTCAATCCATTTTCATCTATACATGTATACACCATATAAACATATCATTATATAAGTGTATTATATTTACGAAATAAACCACACTCTAAAAAATCAATCATACTTCAAAAACCAAAATATATAGGACCATCTTCATCCCCAACGCCTAAGGTAACAAATCCTAATCTCTAGGACACCTCCAACAAGTTAAGGAGTGACAAGAATGGGTTGCAAGACTCTACTTGTCAGCAACAGGGGAGACGGACAAGCTCGAGGAACATTGCTTGACAAAAAATTTACCAAGGCCGCCAAAGTGGTAAAATCACTATTCTATCTTATTCTATTACTCGATGAAAAGATCGAGGAGATGAGGAGTTCCATCATCGAGTAGTTATTTCTTATATGTTGTTGTGGTGTAAGGGTTTTAGGCTTTTGTCTCTGGTTTTTGGGATGTTAGGTTGTAGTTTTAGGTGGGTTATGGTGGTATTTGGTTCTCATGGTCTATGTATTAACAATTGTAGATTGATATGAATAAAACTAATATATGGTTTAACAAATGAGTAATATTGTTTAGTTTTACATGGATACAAAGTTTAGTATTACGAGTTAATCATATGATATTTATGTTGTATAGTTTTTCTTTTTCACTCACTATGATAGTATTAGAGATTTCATTTTGATGTTTAAAATAGCTTTTACCCCAAAGAAATTTTTGATTAATGTAGGTAGGAAAAGAAGTTTTTAGAAAAACATTTGGATTAGTTTTTTAGTCGCAACACTATAAAGATCAAAACTTTGCAATTTTCTGTAAATACCAACAAACATATTTTCCGCAATCAGTAGCAAATACTTTGTTCATAACATTCGTAACAAAAAGGAAGTACAATACCATTTTTTTGCATAAACCAGACAACAAACTCAAGTAAAAATAAAAACATCAAATTAAATCAAACCAAACAAAAAAAAGCAACATAATATAAACACCCTGACCTATCCTGTCGTCAACTCAAAAATTTCCTTAAAAACTTCATTGTCCTTCTTCACAATCTCCACACTTTCAATAAAATCATAAATTGAATCTATAACTTTGAAATAGATCCGATTTTCTCATGAAGATAGAGCAATGAATTAGTCCTTACATTACCTTTACGTTCCCCCTTTGTAGCTTTCAATGAATTCAACATAGTTTCCTCATTATGAATTAAACATAGATTTTCAACATTGAAATCCGACCTAATTTCTTTAAGTCTATTGGTCAGGGATGCAAAGTATGTTGCAATCTGTTTCATGGATTCTTCTTGTGTATGCCTCATAAATCAATACATGACATATGTAGTAAGCTATAATAAACCCAAAGAGTACTTAATCCCAACTTATATATATATATATATATATATATATATATATATATATATATATATATATATATATATATATAACATATTCAACATTTCTATAAATTTAAGAGGTATCACTATTTTAACGTAATGTAGAATACTATTAAGCTTACAATGCACATAGAATATATACGTAAATTTATCTTATGATACCTAAATGTATTTTACAGTATTACACGGTATTACGTTATCTCTTGATGTTACCTTAATTTCCTCTACACACAATAGCCACCTTCAAACCAAATCTCATCTGTCTCTCTCCTTATCTCTTCACTGTCACAACATACACTAGGTGTTCTTTTGTGGACGAACAATGCTTTAGAAATACTCTACCCATGGCGTCATTGCTGAATGTGTCTTTCTCTGATTGTCGATGTTGTGCTACATCTGCGATGTGGAATCATTGGTTCAGGTTGGCGCCTCTATTTTGGATCATCTGTCCCTTAATTTTTGCAACGATATCCACTCTCAGCTTTGACAATGAGGTATGTCCATTTATGTTTTCCCGTTCTATCATTGTAATTGTTTAGAACATCAAACATTGTTTTTGTTTTTAAAGGTAACAAAATATTTTTTTTGCATATAATGTTACTTTTAGCTATTTTTGTGAAAGGTCTAATAAATGGTTTGGTCTAGGCATTCACTGTAATAGGGTCTTTTGGTTAAATATGCATTTTTGGTAGTGTATGTAATAGTTTACGGCCAAGTTAGAGTTTACGGCCCTAAACCTGTTTACGGCTGTAAACCCAAAGGTCGGCCCATGTATGTTATAAATAGGGGTGTGCTAGGTTGTTTAATGGTTGTTGATGCCTTAGAGTCTCGGCTGCTATTCCACAAGTTGTACCAGTTGTTTTTTCTAATAGAAGCGTGTGCAAGCTTATTTATATTCTTGTTTCTACTTTGTTCTTGATTGTTATCGATTGTGTTTACTGTTTGATCACTAGTAAGATCTGTTTCAGGACATTACAATTGGTATCAGAGCAAAACCGGTGTCAAAGTGAAATACAATTGAGTTTTCAACTGTTTACGATTGAAATTGGTTTCAACTGCGAAAGGGTTTCAAGATTAATTCAGAAATCACAGTTTTCTCAAACTTCTGGTAGTTCACGTCCCAAGCTTACGGCCATAAAAGGGTCTTTCATAACAGAGTCCCAAACAGTTTTCCAAAACCAAACATGGCCAAGCCAAGGTCGGTTTCATCAAGAAGCAACAATCGGTCTTCAACCAATTATGGTAGAAAACCCAAGTGCTCCAAGAAAACTAAAAAAAATCCTATTTCAAAACAACCCGGGACTATTAGAAAACCTAATTATCAATGGTTACCTAGAATAGCCTCCAATCCATCATCCGTATCCTCTGAGAAGTTATTAAATACTGATAAAATTGAAAAGGCATCGGAACAACCCAGGAAAGTAATGACTTGGGTTCCCAAATCTAAATGAACCCGCACATTTTCCAGGGACAGTTGCAGGGGAATGTCGTCAGACCTTGGTTCGTCGACATCGGCTGCTCCCGGCATATGACATGAGATATAGCCGAACTGAACAACATTCAATATTTTAATGGGGGGTATATTTCCTTAGCGACTGGAGAAGGAGGCAAGATCACTCAAAGAGGAACCATCACAAATGGGGTGTTAAGTTTCGAAAATGTTGACTTTGCTCCCGAATTGAAGCATAGTTTCTTGAGTGTATCTTAGATATGCGATAAAGTCTATTCTACCCATTTCGCTGATAAGGAATGCATGATTCTCAAGCCAGGCTTTGTCATTCCAGAAGAGTGGATTCTTGTAAAATCTAAAAGGGATGGGAATGCTTACATCATTGATATGGATAACAATCTTCCAGAACAAGTTACGTGCCTCTTTTCAAAGATCTCATAACAAAATGCAATGTTGTGGCACCGAAGACTTAGTCATGTTAACGCCAAGAACTTGAATCGGCTTGCAAAGAATGAGATGGTCCGTGGTTTTCCTGTCAAAGACTTTATAACTTTTGAAAAGTGTGTGTCATGTGCCCAAGGTAAGCATCACAGAAAACCACACATGCCAAAACAGGTCAACTCAATCAGTCAGGTGCTTCAATTGCTACCTATGGATTAGATCAAGAGGTTTGTTTTAGATTCAGGAATATGGATTAGGTAATGAGGTAAATTCTAGATTCGGGAGTATGGATTATGTATTTTTGAAATAAGTGTTCGTCCAATAGGGTATCATGGGCATAGTCCCTTTCATGGACATAATTGTAATACATGTATTGATTAAAGTATTAATTATATATGTATGTGAAGTATTTTTTATTTCCCGAAATACGTGTTATATATATAATTGATGATATACAACGTACGAACCATTTATGGTCCAATATGTGTTAAGATGTGTATATATGATATTATTACTTAAAACTTTGTGTTAAGTATACTCATAGTTAGCATGTCCAAAAGGAGATAGTATCAAAAATTGATTATGGGCATCGTAGGCTTGCCTAGTGATGGGTTAAGACTTAAATAGGGATGTTTAGTTACATTAAGTTTGGACATTGGGTAGCCTCTTATTAAGAGTACGTGTGTTGCGAGATTGATGATCGGTGGAGTACGTCCTATGTATAGAAGTACATTTTATGTACGAAGTCCTTTTCAAATCTCTGTGTCTTGGGTGCTACTTGTACCAGGGTACTATTATGCTCTTGGGTACGAGTCTTTCACATACCAAAGTACTATAATGTGCCAGAAGTACTATCATGTACAAAGCCTTTTTGACAATTTTTTGTGTCGGTTACAGGAGCGTACAGGAACACTCTATTAGTATCCCTATACTTTTATTTTGAGAGAGCTTTGGAGTTAGCGTTTCTTTTATGAAGTGATCGACTGAGCTTCATGTGTCAGCGTTTTCTTTCACGAAGTAATTAAGGGAACTTCGTAGACTGTCTAATAAAGTGTGTCGGTAATAGACCATTGCTAGGTATGTTTGGTGTGATAATGTTGGATAGGGTGTGCCTGGGGTTGAAATACCTCATGTATTCAGACCACAGCCTAGGAATTAGTCGGTGTTTCCATTTCTGATGCCAGATAGGGTGAGTCTGGGGGTTCAGACCACAGCCTAGGCATTAGTGAGCATTTTTATTGTCGGATAGGGTGCGTCTGGGGGATACATGCCTCACGATATTCAGACCACAGCCTAGGCATCGATAACCACCCATGACTTAACTGTCTTGTGGTTCTTTCTTTTACAAACGAAGGTTCGTGGTGAAACTTATTCCATTCCCCTCAATTGATGTCTTTATTGATCCTCGTTTGCTGCCAGGGAATTTCCTAAGCAGCTTCGTCTGTTTGTGGTTCATATCGATTCCTTAGGCTGGATCTCGTAAGATCATTATATAGGGTCAGTATGTGGGGATCGACGGGATGGGATATATTGTTTTAGAAATATAACTTGTATGTGTTTATAATATTAGTGGTTTTACAGGATCGAGATATACTTTATTATCACATTGTTTAAACTAAGAGCTTTCATACTATGTGTTCCTTAGGTGACTGGGTTCACCAGGGATAGTCGAACTAAGTGTTCGTTAGATATTTGAATTGAGTGTTCATAAGGGATAATTGAACTAAGTGTTCATTAAGTGTTTGTGAACTTGGTGTTCATTAGGTAATATTGGAGCTAAGTGTTCATTAGGTGTTCTTGAACTAGGTGTTCATTAATTATTGTGAAATGCGTGTTCACCAGAGGTAATCTAAGAACCTTGGCAGCACTAGAGTTTATGCCAGTTCCTTAGCGAAATCCTTAGGAATGAATGGGAGAAGGGTAATCGGTTCTTAGGATAAATCCTTAAGAAATAAATGGAGATAATAGGGGTGGATATTTGAATTGATTGTTTGATAATTGAATATAATAATTATATTATTGTGGGTTGAAAATCCTATATGGTCACCAGGCTCCCAAGCCGGAGCCACTCAGTTTTCTTTGTATCACAGGTATCGATATGAAGATATACTTCACGGAGAGATTAAAGGAGATGTAAAATATTTAGTGTAAATAATTTAGGTTCTGTTTATGCTTATGTGTCTGTATCAGAACATGACATCCCGAGATTTTGTTATATAATGAAAATACATTTCTTTAAAGAAATGCTTTGATAAATCTTTCTCATATTTTAAGAACAAATTCCACAACTATTTTCTTTAAAAGATTACTCTGGTTTTAAATTAAAGCATAAACAAATCGGTCTTTTCTGGCCGTGAAATTAGGGATGTCACAGTTGGTATCAGAGCATTTGTTTAAGCGAACTAGGAATTTTTAAAATTTCTAAACTTAAACTTAGAATGCTAAGCAATGATTGTGAGGAGTGTGTCTAAATAAATTTAGGTAATGCACCTGAATAGACACGAGCACTAGTATATTTTAGGAAGGATGCCTAAAATGCTTTTATGTGCTAAATGTCTTGTGTGATAGCTATATCGATGCTATTATTTGTTCGGATCTATGGTCTGTTGCCGACCGGATCTGGAAACCTTATGTGTTTAGGATTCTAAGTGTATGACTACGATTTTAAAAACTAGCATGTAAACGTTTCGAGGTGATAAGGAGATTTATTTGTTTATCGTAATTAAAGCTTTCTTATCTTAAATTCTCACTTGGTACACCGAATGTTTGCTTGCATGTACAAGAGGTCATGGTGAAGACTCGTGGAGAAATTGAGTAAATAGAGGAAATGAAGGAGGCTTATGATAGTGAATGACACCTATCAGAAGATATCGTAAGAGTGTTGTCTTGCCTTTAGTTTATGTCTGATAAAAGAACGGAACGTTTAGAGGAGTACGGTACGTCGGAAGTACACCTTCGATTGGCAAGATGATGGAACAGTTGGTGTAACTCTTGAAGTTGTCCCATCTTCTGGAATTTCCACCACCAATCGAGTTGAAGTAGAATTGATGATTGTAGATAAAGCAATGAAGAAATCCTAGTAAAGTCTAGGGAAATTTCAATGATTATTTGGACACTTTCGTATGTGTTAAATTGTTGTGTGATTTTCTTGTATGGTGACTTGGTCGACCGCGGGACAATACTTGGGATGGGTATGAGTAGGTGTGAATGGTAGTAGATGCCTATACTTCCAGAAGCACATGACTCGCACGTGGATCAGGGAAAGTCACAAGGTTACCAAGAAGCTAGTGATTGATTCTGTTTTATATGAGTATGGCATTACCCTTTTTTCGGTAATGACTAGTGAGATGGTTGTTATTCCGACCCTAGTGCCCATATAAATTTGACTTCGACTGCGATGAGTATGTTATGTGGTCTAGAGGCCCAAGTTAGATGTAACATCTGACTTAAGTCAGAAAGTTGAAATTAATGCGATCGATAGTATCATGCTCGTTGTTAAAGAAGTTTGCAGGTAGAAGTGCTACATGTTGAAATGTGATTATATCACATTAGAATATGAAGGAAGGCATGTTCCATTTTGGAATTTAACTCTAAAAGACCAAGTCTAAGCATCACATCATGCGATGAGAGGTTAATAGAGCACGACCCATCGGTCTGTTGCAATAGATAAATGAAAGTATTTATCCTAAGAAGAAGGAGGAGTCCACAATAAGGACTTATTTGGTAACTCGAAGGTTACGATTGAAAGTACAACATGGTAAGAAAAAGCAGATGCAAGATTGAGCATCATCTGTAGTCAAGATGCCCTAGAGTTAAATACTCATTTGAGGAAACATGGAAGCTACGATTATTACTTAGGATGAAGAGGTAAAATATTGAATCATTATCCAAGCCCTATTTTTGTTGATGACTCTGGGACATAATCATCCTAAGGGGGTGATAATTGTAACGCCCGTAGATCAGGGCTAGTTAATTTAGAGACGATAAGCATCAAAAAATGACTTTTTGGAAGATTATCTAGAATGATTAATCTTAACTAAGTTGTAGTATATGTTACAAGGATTCCTTACATATAAAGAACGCTGAAATCCGAGTTATAACGAATAAGTTATGACCCATCGAAGTTTCGCGATAAAATCAGCACGACACAACGCGATGTAAATAGTGAATTTACGTTAGTGAGATATTTAGCCTTAGTAATGTAAAGAAAGTCATAGAGTTTGTTAAACCGAGAGCATGCATAAAAAGGATGCCCAAATCTAACTTCGTATGAGGAAGTTATGATTTTTCTAAGTTTCAGCTTAGCAGTATGCAACCCGAATACTCGTTTTGAGATCGAGCAGTTTTTATCCAAAACAATCTAAATGAGAATCGAAGATCTCGTCAATGGTAGTGCAACAGTAAAAAGACAGATGAAAACGGACGTCGGATGAAGAAGTTATGAATTTATAATAGAGTTTTCCTGTCCCTGCCTACTAAAAATAATATAATAAAAATAAAGTCAAAATTAGCCGACAGAGTCTAAATGAAAGTTGTAGAGAATAATTTCACCTACGTGTGGATATAAAGAATGTAGAAAACGGAGCTCGTATGCGAAAGTTATGAATTTTTGAAAATCATGTCACGCATACCAAAGCTTATACGAAGAGAGCCTAGGGATACGAGGTACGCCCAGTGTACGAGATGGGTACATACAGCATACTGGTGCTTTCCTCGGTCTAGAAGAGGCCATGTTCCCCCACCCGAAGTTCGCCATGTGGAAGCCTTATCTGGAGTACGCCGAACATAGGGCCTCGGTACGCCCAGCGTAGTCCTAGGTCTCACTACTATAAAAGAGCATGCGAGGCTGTCGATTTTTTTGCCAAAATCCTTTCTTTTTATTCCCAATTTTCCTCGTTTTGCATGCAACTTGTATCCTGATGCCCCGGTATTAATCCCGAACCCCGAAGCAAGTCCTGAAGCCCCGAAGATCCCGAGAAGTAAAATTTCCGAGCTGAAGCTCTGCCCGCGAGAAGCCCGGTTTTTGGAGAAAACATCCCAGTTTCGTTGGAAAATATTATTCCAAGTTGTAACGATGTCCGATCATCTTCTGATCAAGTGAGTGTATAGTCACTTTCTTCTTACACATAAATATTAAGTATTTGCTATGAAATACGTATTATGTGTGTATATATTTGTTGTTTATTTGAGATAATTGTGGAATGGATAAATTATATAGGTTTTAATGAGTCAAACTGTATACGTATTTTGTATCTACGAATATGTTGGGTAGAGCATGGGTAGATGAGATTATTGGTATGGGATAAAAGATGATTTGGATCATAAGATGAAAGGATAAAGAGATAAACTTGTTATAGATTCGGGAGTATGGATTTGATCAAGAGGTTAGTTTTAGATTCGGAAATATGGATTAGGTAATGAGGTAAATTTTAGATTCGGGAGTATGGATTATGTATTTTTGAACTAAGTGTTCATCCGATAGGGTATCATGGGCATAGTCCCTTTCATAAATATAATTGTAATACAAGTATTGATTAAAGTATTAAGTATATATGTATGTGAAGTATTTGTTATTTCCCGAAATACGTGTTATATATATATATATATATATATATATATATATATATATATATATATATAATTGATGATATACAACGTACGAACCAGTTATGGTCCAATATGGGTTAAGATGTGTATATATGATATTATTACTTAAAACTTTGTGTTAAGTATACTCATAGTTAGCATGTCCAAATGGAGATAGTATCGAAAATTGATTATGGGCATCATAGGCTGGCCTAGTGATGGATTAAGACTTAAATAGGGATGTTTAGTTCCATTAAGTTTGGACATTGGGTAGCCTCTTATTAAGAGTACGTGTGATGCGAGATTGATGATCGGTGGAATACGTCCTATATACAAAAGTACATTTTATGTACGAAGTACTTTTCAAAGCTCTGTGTCTTGGGTGCTGCTTGTGCCAGGGTACTATTATGTTCTCTGGTACGAGTCTTTCGCATACCAGAGTACTATAATGTGCCACAAGTACTGTCATGTACAAAGTCTTTTTGACAATTTGTGTGTCGGTTACGGAAGCGTACGGGAACACTCTATTAGTATTTCCCCATACTTTTATTTTGAGAGAGCTTTGGAGTCAGCGTTTCTTTTATGAAGTGATCGACCGAGCTTCATATGTTAGCGTTTTCTTTCACGAAGTAATTAAGGGAACTTCGTAAACTTGCTAATAAAGTGTGTCGGTAATAGAGCACTGCTAGGTATGTCTGGCGTTATAATGCTGGATAGGGTGCATCTATGGGTGAAATACCTCATGTATTCAGACCACAGCCTAGGCATTAGTCGGTGTTTCCATTTTTGATGCCGGATAGGGTGAGTCTTGGGGTTCAGACCATAGCCTACGCATTAGTCATCATTTTCATTGTCAGATAGGGGGCGTTTGGGGGCTACATACCTCACGATATTCAGACCACATCCTATGCATTGATAATTACCCATGACTTAACTGTCTTGTGGTTCTTTCTTTTACGAATGAAGGTTCGTGGTGAAACTTATTCCATTCCCGTCAATTGATGTCTTTATTGATCCTCGTTTGCTGCCAGGGAATTTCCTAAGCAGCTTCGTCAGTTTGTGGTTCATATCGATTCCTTAGGCTAGATCTCGTAAGATCATTGTATAGGGTCAGTATGTGGGGATCGACGGGATGGGATATATTGTTTTAGAAATATAAATTGTGTGTGTTTATAATACTAGTGGTTTTACAGGATCGAGATATACTTTATTATCACATTGTTTGAACTAAGAGCTTACATACTCTATGTTCCTTAGGTGATTGGGTTCACCAGGGATATTCGAACTAAGTGTTCATTAGATATTTGAACTTAGTGTTCATCAGGGATATTTGAACTAAGTGTTCATTAAGTGTTTGTGAACTAGGTGTTCATTGGTAATATTGGAGCTAAGTGTTCATTAGGTGTTCTTGAACTAGGTGTTCATTAATTATTGTGAAATGCGTGTTCACCAGAGGTAATCTAAGAACCTTGGCAGGACTATACTTTGTGCCAGTTCCTTAGGGCAATCCTTAGGAATGAATGGGAGAAGGGTAATCAGTTCTTAGGATAAATCCTTAAGAAATAAATGGATATAATGGGGGTGAGTATTTGAATTGATTGTTTGATAATTGAATATAATAATTATATTATTGTGGGTTGAAAATCATATATGCACACCAGGCCCCCAAGCCTGACCCACTCAGTTTTCTTTGTGTCATAGGTATCGATACAAAGATATATTTCACGGAGAGATTAAAGAAGATGTAAAATCTTTAGTGTAAATAATGTAAGTTATATTTATGCTTATGTGTCTGTATCAGAACATGATATCCCGAGATTTTGTTATATAATGAAAATACATTTCTTTATAGAAATGTTTTGATAAATCTTTCTCATATTTTGGAAACAAATTCTGCAACTGTTTTCTTTAAAAGATTACTCTGATTTTAAAAATAAAGCATAAACAAATCAGTCTTTTCTAGCCATTAAATTGTGGATGTCACAATAAGTATTTAAAACATCAAACGTTATTCTTTGATATAACAATCTGTATACTAAATTGATATAATATATTGATTATTTTGAATTATATAATACTATATACATCTATTATAACTTCATAATCACAATTGTTTGATTGACTTCTACCAGCGGGTTACACGTAAATAAAATTAAATATAATATATGGTTTAATGTTATTTATATTTGTTGTTATTGTTAATTAAATTTTTAAAATTTATTTGCTTAATGTTTTAATTTCTATCATTATAATTATTTAAAACATCAAACATAATTTTTTTATTTTAAAGGTAACAATATAATCATTTATATATAGTTATTTTTAACTATTGTTATTGTAATTTATTTTAAGCTACTTATTTGAAAATTTTTAACGATTATACAAATATCTTTAGAAAACATTTTAGTTTAAATGAGATTACGCTTTAGTTTTTGTATTTATCACTACAATTTATCATTTTTAACTATTCACAATTTTTTTTTTTTTTTTTTGGTTTTTTAAGTGTAACATAAGTTTATATTTAAATTGACATTATAACGGTATATTTAAATTAACAATTTAAATATTTGTCAAAACTGTTTAAAAGTTGTAACTTTAAACTGATAATGGTTTACAAATAACAACATTAATCTAATAAATTAAGTCTAACCTGTTAAAAATTAAAGACATAACTTTATAACTAGAAGTAAATATATTATTTTAATATTGAAATTTAGTTTATTTATGATTACACTTAAGGTGTGATATTTATTTAATAACATGCTATACTTAATTTATTAGATTTAATATGTTGTTGTATATAAACCATTATCAGCTTAAAACTACAACTTTTGAACAACTTGAATAAAATACTTAAATTTTTAATTTAAAACATTACATTATCAACTTAAATATAAATTTCAGTGCCACTTAAAAAAACTCAAAGAATATTTTGTGAATAATTAAAAGTGATCAATTGTAGTGCTAAATGCAAAAACTAAATTGTAATCTCAATTTAACTAAAATATTCTTAAAGATATTTTTATAATCATTAGAACTTTTCAAATAAGTAGTTTAAAAAAACTTACAATATATTTAAATTAATAATTGAAGTATTTTATACAAATTGTTCCAAAATTTTATATTTAAAATATAATTGTTTACATCCAACAATATATAAAAACTAATAAATTAAGTATAATATGTTAAAAGTTAAAAAACATATATTTATAAGTAGAAGTAAATATATTATTTTAATATTGATATTTAGTTTATATAAGATCACACTTTAGGTTTGATATTTATTTAACCTAATTAATCAAATTATAATTATTACTAGAAAGAAATTAAAAAGTCACGAGAGTTTTAAATGAATGTGGTGAAAGATAAAAATGCATGAGAGTTTCAAATGAATGTTGTGAAACGAAAAATGTTTCCTTTATAATATAGTATGATATGATATGATTAGGTGAATGGCTGCACGTTGCACAGAAACATCTATATAGTTGAAATATTGCAAATATAAGTTTTTTTAAATATAAAAAGAGCGTTGTTGTAAATTTAATATAATAATTCGTATAATAAATTGATATAATATATTGATTACTTGGAATTATATGATAATATATACATCTATTATAACTGTATAATCTCAACTGTTTGAATGACTTCTACCTGCGAGTTAGTCATGAATAAAATTAAATATAATATATGGATTAATGTTATTTATAGTTTTTGTTATTCTTAATTAATTCTTTAAAATTTATTTTCTTGACGTTTTAATTTCTATGATTATAATTATTTTAAACATCAGACCTTGTTTTTTGATTTTAAAGATAACAATATAATCATTTATATAAAGTTATTTTTAACTATTATTATTGTAAGTTATTTTAAGCTACTTATTTGAAAACTTTTACCAATTATACAAATATCTTTAGAAAATATTTTATTTAAATTGATATTATAATTTTATTTTTGCATTTAGCTTTAAACTGATAATGGTTTACATACAACAACATATTAAATCTAATAAATTAAGTATAATATAATAAAAGTTAAAGACATAAATTTATAAGTATAAGTAAAGATATTATTTTAATATTGAAATTTAGTTTATTTATGATTACACTTTATGCTTGATATTCATTTAACCTTATTAACCAAATTATAATCATTATTAGAAAGACACAATAATTTATCAGTTTTAACAATTTACAAAATATTATTTGGGTTTTTTAAGTTGAACTAAAATTTATAATTAATTTGGTCTTGTAATGTTATATTTAATTTTATAATTTAAATATTTTATACCAATTGTTCAAAAGTTGTAGCTTTAAAATGATAATGGTTTACATCCAACAATATATTAAAATTAATAAATTAAGTATAATATGTAAAAAGTTAAAAAAAACATAACTTTATAAGTAGAAGTAACAATATTCTTTTAATATTGAAATTTAGTTTATATATGATTACATTTTAGGTTTGAGGTTTGATATTTATTTAAACTTATCAACCAAATTATAAACATTATTAAAAAGAAATTGAAAAATCATTCGAGTTTCAAATGAATGTGGTGAAAGGAAAAATGCATTGAAATTTCAAATGAATGTGATGAAAGAAAAAATGTTACATTTATAATATAGTATGATATGAGATGATATAAGTATATATAGATATAGATGTAGATAGATATAAGGATTTCTACATGGTAGAATAGAACAAAATAACCATAAATATTTTTTTTCATATTATCTTCAAACAATATATACAAAATTTGTATACTCTGTTTATATGTATATTCTTATTTCATTAAATATACATACATGCATAATAATATAGAGAGTTTAGTGTTCAAAAATTATATTTTTTCTTCATCTTATGCACCAAATTATAGAAATCTCATCTTCGTATGTTAAGTATTTATATCTTCATATTAACCAATTAATAATAACGATCACTTACTAACAATAAGTTATAAAAAAACTCTTCACTTATGGTGATTATTTAATTTAAAGTTTAAATCATAAGAACACATAAATAATCCTATATTCACATAAGTAGAAAAAAATTCTAATTTGTAGTGATTAATTATTTAAAAAGACTTTTAAGTTATAAGTTATAGTGTGAGAGTTTTAAATGAATATATTTTAGTAAAATTGACATTAATTAAAACGTGTGTATATATATATATATATATATATATATATATATATATATATATATATATATATATATATATATATATATATATATATATAGATTGGACACCTCCTCATGTTGTCTTATTTTTTAACTCATATATATTCTATTAATATATTCATTATATATATAACCAAAGGGCTTCTAGCCCAGCGGTATCCGGTGTTGCCCGCCCTCTTTGAGGTTGAAGGTTCAAGTCCCGTCGTGGACATAGGTGGATGTAAGGTGTAGTTTAGGAGTATTACACAATCATATAAGACAACTGAAACTAAGAGCATAAATCTTCAAAAAATTATAACAATTAAATTGATATGTGTTCATTTTTCTTTTGAATCAACAAATTGAAAAGAAGTAAATAGCATCATATATATTTTATTCTTTTAAATAGCATCATATATATTTTATTCTTTTAAAACCTTGACTACGATAATCGCTTTGAGTTCTTCTAATATACTTCAACATTTAACTCTTTCTTTATGAAATCAACACTTCGAAAACCTTCAACCTTGTTGATCTATTACTTTTTTGTCTTTATATTCTCTCTAATTTTCGTATGTGATTTGTGTGTGGATATGTTTGCTAAAATGATTGATCATTTATGTTAATAAAACATGTATAAATAGGAATACAAAGTTTTATTAGAAATTTATAACTATTGTAATATTTGTCATTAATTTAGAAAATGTGAAATGAGATACCTTTCAAATCAATATGGTTTCAGATAACAATTTATTACTAACCATATGAGTTTCAATGTTTTCCTTTATATATATATATATATATATATATATATATATATATATATATATATATATATATATATATATATATATATATATATATATATATAATCTCTTACTATATATAAAGCATATTAATCATATCTTGAATTTTAACAGGTACAATATACAAAGCTTTTTGTACAAATCAATTATGCATAACAAAACCAATAGTACTTGCCAAAATTTTGAAGACTTAAATTAAGGAATGTTATTAAAAAATTAATTTGGAGCAAAATAACAATTTTAAAGTATTAAATTCATCAATATAAGTTAATTTACATTTCTTAAACTAGATACCCATAATAATTAAGTTCCATAATGTACAACAATTTTATGCATTGTAGAATAAGTAAAGGTAAACAGAATAGGTTGAGGTCAAGATTGAACTACCTTCCTCGATTTCAGCCCATAGAATTGGTCAAAACCAATTCAACAGGTTAGATTAGATCGACATTATATACCAAAATTACAGATTTGATTGGCATTTCATATTTCACCATTGTTGATCACTTTACCCTTGTTGGTTATTGTTGCTTGGTTGCTGTCCTTATTTCTTAGTTTTTTCCCTGCTTATATTTTGGACTTTTCAGTGAAGGTGGTGGACTTAGTAGAACTCATTGTTGTCAAAATTTTAAGGTATGTTCTTAGTTGGACCATTTTTCCCCCTTGGTTTTACTTTGGTTTACTATTGATGTATGTATGAAGTAACACACTTCAATTTTAACACTTCTTTTCATCTCAGAACTAGATCTCAAGAAGAAAAAAAAGATAGTAAAGTTTATATTATGAAGCAAAAACAAAAGATTAATGATGTAGGAAAAATGTTACAAATGAGATACGATTTGATAACCTCCCTGGCCATCATTTATCTTCTTTTTCTATAAAACCCCACCTAACATGTTTTGGATGTCATAAAAAACACACACAAAGATTCCATTGATCCTAAAGATTCCTATGTGGGGTTAAAAGAAAGAAATCAACGATAAGCAGGCTTTGAGCCTAATATATACATATGATACTGTTTAGGTTTTCTAACCAATCTTTACTTTTTGTAAATGCTAATTCTTTTTAATAACAATAAATCATAAGCATTTAAAATGACATTCTTTTATGTATACTATATCTAATAATTTGTAATTCTATCGCTCTTTCTGGTTTTGTTAACTAAGGGGCTGTTTGTTTTTTTTGTTAAGAGTTGCGCAACCACTTTTGTCTGCGCCGCGCAGACAACGCGCAGACATATGCCTTCGCAGAGTGTTTGTTTTTTGGAAGTGCGCAGACCAAAAAACGTCTGCGCGAGGTTTTCCTGGCGCAGACATGAGCCACTGTCTTCAAAGGTCTTCAGACCTTATTTTAACCAAAAAAAAAAACCATTTGTTTTTTTTTCTTTCTCTTTTTGCTGAAAATGCATTTTTAATCGTTATGACATGAAATTAAGTTTGAAAAATTAATTTATTTCAATAGCTGCAGACATTAAAAACAAACAGTCTTCTTATCGCAGACTGCAGACATTTGGTCCACCCCTTCTGCCGCAGAGGCTTGCAGATGTGGTCTGCAGACTGCAGATATTTTGGCTTCAAAAAAAACAAACAGCACCTAAGGCTTTCTAAATCAAGAATCAAGATATTTATCTAATTCATGTTTCCTGTGTACATTGATAAAAAATTGCGCAAAACATATTAGAAATAACAATGTAGTTTATTGCAAAATGTTTTTTTTGCAAGAAATTTAAGTTGTTATCAGGTGAACCACCTGTAGGTCTCAATTTTCTTTAATTTCGCTAAAAAGTTTAAAACCATAACATTTTGGTGGAATATGACATATGATGAGGAGTTGGTGGAAATACTACTGGTCCAGGATGAACTCTTTTCCCCCTGGTGATGTTGCACTTTTATTTCTATCTTTGTTTGTTGCTGCTCCTTTTTACATTGCCATATTAACAAATTAGTCCCATATTTGAGTATTTGGATGTTGTCGCTTTAAAAGAGAATGTCATTCGCAAGCAGTGACCCCAAATATTGAAGATCTTAGTTTGATTTTGTTTGTACTTCATGCTTTTCTTTGTTGTATCTTATACAATTTGTAACTATAAATGGCTAACTTCGTGCTATATTTTTAGTATAGTTTTTCGTTGTTCTAAAAAACTTACTGTAATATCTTTTGTTCGATTGCTTTAATTTAGTGCAACATAGACGAACCTTCTAAGATTGTGTCATTTCCTATGCATAAGTGTAGAATTTTTTTGTGGGCCTGATGGTATTACAAGTAATAAGAAATTTGTTTGGATTATTTGCGCTTTTTGAAAGAAAGTTAGATGGTAATTTTATAGTAATTATAGTAGAAAAAGGGTATATAGAACTTTATTCTTTTACATTATTAAAATCAGAAATTAGGAAAGAGAATCTTCCTAATGTAAATCTATGGTAGTCGTTTGTTCAAAATTTATGTATCTTCCACAACATTGATTTTAGAAAGGTATAGTAAGTCAAAGTAATTAACAATTATTTTGATCAGTTAAGTTTATAAGTGTTTTTTTTTTTTTGAACAACCATGTGGGAAATTAAGGCTTAAAACAGAGTTTACAAATCAACACCTCTATTTTAAATTAAAACATCAACTGAATTTTTAAACCAAAAGAGAAATGCATATTTAATTTTTCCACAAAATAATAATTTACTTAAAAGAAATTTCCTAAAACAACATAATATTATAATTTTATCCCAAAAACAAAATATTTTGATTCTTACCCAAAATAACAATATACTATTAATTTTAATCTAAAACTACAACATGCTTTTTGTATTAAACCAAACAAAACAACATTTTTTTGTTAACCTGAAACAAAACATATTTTTATTTTTAATCCAAAACAGTTTACTAAAAAAACTATTCATACCCATAAAACAGACTCATAAGAATATATATTTGTTTTGTGTTCCTAAAAATACAAGATAGATGACCACTTGACACTTTTGTTTTAATTCGTCAAAAGAAATCATTAGATACTAAACTAAAAAATAATTATAAATATATTATTATCGTAAATTTATAGTTTTTATTTTCATTAAACTATCATACTTCAAAATAAATGTTATTGTAATATGTATAATTTTTTTACTAAAAAGTTATACATCTTAAAATTAATTATGGAAAATCCTAATAGGTCATAAAATTTATCAATCATCAGCATCAAAAAAATAAAAATAAAAAATTGTTTTCCAGGTAAATCATTTGTGGTGAAAAATATGAAGCATAATCAAAGCAACCTGGTTGTTGGATCCTTTAGTAATTTGAAACTATTCTCAATAAAATGATTCTAATTGTCGTCTCAAAACTATTCATTGTTGCAAAACCAACGGATAACAATATGAATCAAGGATGTGTTCTTTAATATATAACATGTTTCCGAGTACCAATAATTTCTAGCAAACTATTCGCACCCATCGCTTGGAGAGGGTAAATGGCTATTATATATATATATATATATAGACACAGAGAGAGAGAGAGAGAGAGAGACACACACAAATGATTTCATAAAATAAAACATAATTTAACTTAAAATTTTAAAACATGAAAAATATTTCAAAATTAAATTTTCCATTTAAAAACCATGAAAACCTTAAAACATTAATCACTACTCACAATACAAATGATAAACGGTAAACTGATAAATGAAAAAATATAGAAAATGATAAATTCATTTTTCCCTTTTAAAAAAAAATCATGTGAAATGATCGGATTAAATCTTGATTTTATAATCCTACCTACGATCTTATATGTGATCTTATATCAAATACGATTTGTATACGATCCAACACGTTTTTCATATCTAGGATTGTAGGATCGTACGATCCTACAATCATGATTGTTTTTTTGACAACCTTGATGCATACGATAAATGTAATAATAATAATAATAATAATAATAATAATAATAATAATAATAATAATAATAATTACCTCATATATTTTTATTCTAATATTTTGCATATTTTGTATAAAATTTAACTGAAAACGATATAATTAATTTAAGACTTATTTCAATAGAGAAACAATATTTTGAATACGGACTATGTTGTTTTCAAGTCAATGTTATTATTGAAGGACACTATATTTTGAATATGTTATATATATATATATATATATATATATATATATATATATATATATATATATATATATATATATATATATATAGAGAGAGAGAGAGAGAGAGAGAGTTAGGTTCATATATATCCAACAAATATTGTGTGAATGTAAGGACCAATCATAATTTAAGAAAAGAATAAAATATTAATTAATATAGATATAGTTAACTATAAAAAATAATTAAAGCATTTAATTTCCCCTTAAATGAGGGATGTCGGTTACATATTAACAAGCGAAATAAAGTCCTCCTTCATTATTTATATGAAAATCAATATTCAATCGGAAAAATGATACTCATGATTAAAACTCATACGATAATTATCAAGTATGTCTCATATATATTCTTTTCCTTTATTAATTGTTTATATAAAAAAAGATTTGTATATTTCACTAATGTCAATTGATAAAAGTTATATGAGCCTGAACCATTTTGCCTTTACATAAGTAAGAAAAAAACAAAAGGAATTCAAGAATTAAAATAATAGTAAGAAAAAAACAAAAGGAATTAAGAATATTACTTCTCAACAAATAGTATTCTTTAAGAATGAATGAATAAAAAAACTACTAAATGCAATCGTCTTCTTTACAAATGAAAGAATGAAAATTCTTTAAGAATGAAATAATCAAAATACAAGTTCATATTTGTTGAATGAAGCTGTATTCTTAAAAAATCAGATTTATTTTAAATTTATCGAATAAGATGATATATTTGGTTTAACTTTTATTAATTAATTCTATATAGTTTCCTAAAATGTTACTTCTCAAAAGGAATTAAGAATATTACTTCTTAACAAATAGTATTTTTTAAGAATGAATGAATAAAAAAACTATTAAATGCAATCGTCTTCTTTACAAATGAAAAAATTAAGAATATTACTTCTCAACAGATAATACTCTTTAAGAATGAATAAATAAAAAAACTACTAAATGCAATCGTCTTCTTTACAAATGAAAGAATGAAAATTCTTTAAGAATGAAAGAATCAAAATACAAGTTCATATTTGTTGAATGAAGCCGTATTCTCAAAAAGTCAGATTTATTTTAAATTTATCGAATAAGATGTTATATTTGGTTTAACTTTTGTTAATTAATTCTATATAGTTTCCTAAAATGTAAACAAATCTTAAATTCTCTCTCTTTACAATATTTCATTTTTGCCGTTACAATTAATTAGGTATAATTATTCAATACATGCTAAGTCTATGTTAACAATATATACTTTAAAATCACAACCATTTATTCTTTTAATCTAGTGGTCTAGATTTGGTCCACACATTCATACAATACTTATTATTCACATTTAATGCTAACCATATATATATATATATATATATATATATATATATATATATATATATATATATATATATATATATATATATATATATATATATATATATTCGCCTTCGTAAAGCACTGCATTTGTATAGGCAATATTTAAGATATGTCATAAAGGACGTACGTCTTTTATCCAAATTTATGATATGCAAATTGAAGATATAGTGGTAGTTGCAAATATGTGAATCATATTTGACATATTCCTATCAACTATTCAATTACGACGTACGTCTTTTTGCCAAATTTAAGATATGCAATTTAATATATTGTGGTAGTTGCAAATCATAAACATTTTGGATGAGAATCATACTTAACATATATATACGTCTTTTTTGCCAAATTAAAGATATGCAATTTAATATATTGTGGTAGTTGCAACTCATAAATGTTAGAAATATGGTTTAGTGGTAATTGTAAATCTGAGAATCGTGATAATTATTTTCAAATCGAAGTATTTCGGTGGTACTTCTAAATCCTCAATTGGATAAGACTCAGATAAAAATCAGAGAGAAGAAAGAGAGATTGAGATGGTGTAACTTCGTAAGTACCAGAAAAGTGACTAAAATTAGTTATAAACCTTCTTTATCTGAAAAACTGTAAAAACTGTCATAAATCCGGGTTTTGGATAAGACTCTGCCCCCTGGACCCCGATCCCAGGGGGGCTGCCCCCGGACCACGTTCGTTCAGGGGCTTCGCCCCTAAATGACAGTATACTTTAATACTTGATCAAACTTAAACAAGTGTGTACTCCACACCTTCCTTACTTGTTTAATATTTATCAAGATTATTTTTAGTCAACAAAGTAATCCCTATTACACTTCAATAACATTGATGATAACAAATCACCAACAATAAACATTTTGGATGAGAATAATACTTAACATACACACACACACACACACACACACACACACACACACACACACACACACATATATATATATATATATATATATATATATATATATATAGAGAGAGAGAGAGAGAGAGAGATTCCGTTGAGATTAAAAATAAAATATAAATCTTCAGATTCGACATCAGTTAAATATTTCAAGTCTGCCGCTCTAACCTTCCGGAAAACCGGCGCAGCAAGTATATTATAATCATATATGATTATATAGCGTCGTGCGTTCATTTCTCCTCAGCCATCCCCACCACCATAACCGTCATCGCCACCACCACTATCATCAAATCTGACACCAGCCGACACCATCACTGTCACCTTCGTCATTTATACCAGCGCCAGTTCTGTCACCACCAACTTTTCTGCCCCTAACTGTTATAATCATATATGATTACTCAGTGTTTGAAAACACATATATCTATAATCATTTATGATTACTCATAAACTGCTGATATCAGTACACTGGAGTGCTAGAGCGGGAAATGAGAAATGTATGACTCATATTGAATCTAAAGATCTCTACTTTTTTTTAATCTCAAGTGAAACGTCCCATATATATATATATATATATATATATATATATATATATATATATATATATATATATATATATATATATATATATATATATATATATATATATATATAAGGCCCTTTTATGAATAGTATACTTTGAGCTGTTTTGAATTTGGGATAATGACTTAATAGGGTAATATATTTTTCAATTTTAACACATTTGGTCACTGAGTTTTTTTTTCGTCCACATTTACCCCTTCAACTTGTTAGACTGTACACATTCAGTCCTTATGACCGATTACACCAGGTTAGCCGGGAAAATGACTTAATAGGGTAATATATTTCTCATTTTGTACATATTTAGTCATTAATGTTTTTGTACACATTTAGTTCTTAATATTTTTTGTTTCAGAATAAGTCTTTTTTGTTTTTGTATTAATTCAATACCTATGAATGATTTCTCTAGGTTTCTCTCATGATATCTTATGTGAGAAATAATTGATGAGGTGTTTGGAGTTGTTGATGCTTATGTCCATTGCTATCTCGACTGCTTAGTTGCATAGTTTTGTGGTTTGACATAGATCTTGTGTTCTAAACGTCGTAACTTCTTCATACGATATCAAATTTTAATGATCTTTTATATCTATGTGTTCGTTTTTTGAGTCTACTACAACTTTCGTTAAGATTATCCCTGTTAAAATGTAACATATTTTTACTTACGATGTTATAAAGAAAACATTCATACATGCATTCATAAAAACATATGGATATAAAGATCGTAAGTAAAAATATATTACTTTTAACAGGAGTAATATAAATGAAAGTTGTAGTAGACTAAATAATGAACGCATGAATACAAAGATCATTAAAATCCGAGATCGTATGAAGAATATATGACGTTCATAACACATGACCTAAGCTACCAAGTTGTCGTGATCGTGATGAACATAAGAATCAAAAGTCCCTAACACCTCATTAATGATTATCCCACGTAAGATGTCGTGAGAAAAAACTAAAGAAATCATTCATAAGTACTGAACGAGTACAAAAACAAAAATGACTTATTTTGCAACAAAAAAAATATTAAGGACTAAATGTGTACAAAAATATTAATGACTAAATGTGTACAAAGTGAGAAATATACTATCCTGTTAGGTTATTTTTACCGGCTAACATGTAGTAGCCGGTCATAAGGACTGAATGTGTAATATATTTTTCAAAGGGTAATATATTTTTCAATTTGTTCATAGAGTTTTTTTCGTCCACATTTACCTCTTCAACTTGTTAAACTATACACATTCAGTCATTATGATCGATTACTCCAGGTTAGCTGGGAAAATGATTTAATAGGGTAATATATTTCTCATTTTGTACACATTTAGTCCTTAGTGTTTTTGTACACATTTAGTCCTTAATATTTTTTGTTTCAAAATAATTTCTTTTTGTTTTTGTACTAATTCAATACCTATGAATGATTTCTTTAGGTTTTTCTCATGAGATCTTATGTGAGAAATCATTGATGAGGTGTTTGGAGTTGTTAATGCTTATGTCCATTGCTATCTCGACTGCTTGGTTGCATAGTTTTGTGGTTTGGCTTAGGTCTTGTGTTCTAAATGTCGTAACTTCTTCATATGATATCAAATTTTAATGATCTTTTATATCCATATGTTCATTTTTTGAGTCTACTGCAACTTTCGTTAAGATTATCCCTGTTAAAATGTAACATATTTTACTTATGATGTTATAAAGAAAACATTCATACATACATTCATAAAACCGTATGGATATAAAGATCGTAAGTAAAAGTATATTACTTCTAACAGGAGTAATCTAAATGAAAGTTGTGGAAGACTAAACAATGAATGCATGAATATAAAGATCACTAAAATCCGAGATTGTATGAAGAATTTATGACATTCATAACACATAACCTAAGCTACCAAGTAGTTGAGATCGCGATGAACATAAGCATCAAAAGTCCCAAACACATCATTAATTGTTGAATCATAAAAGTGACCCTCTTGAACTTCGTCTACCACAGCCCTCAATGATCCGCAGTCAAGACCTTCTCAGTAACCTCATCTAAAGTCATCATCAAACCGTGGTCTTAATAATTTTGTACTTAATTTAACTTTATCTAATGTTTTGTAATACTTTCTATTGTCCAGTATGGCTTGGATGGCTACTCTTAGAGACTTGATCTAATGTAAATCTTGAGTCTCTATATATAGAGCTTATTTCTCTCTCAGTTAATACATCTCTCTGAATCACCCTCATTACTATGAATTATGCATCTCGTCTTACTCTTCTTACTCTCAAAGTTCTCTAGAACATAACTGATTATTACTTCTCTTCGGAGCAAGTCACTCATGACTTTATCAATAAGCTTGATCTCACTTATTAACTTGGTTTGAATGCATTCCATGTTATGAATCAACTTATGTGTATACTTGATATATCAGCTGCTGTCATTTATATTTCTTTACATTTCCACAACTAACTTTCTAACTATTTAACACTAACTTATTATTATTGTTGAGCTTTATGATCCTTTGAGATAAACTATTCCGCAACTATACTTTTTCTAACATTTGTTCAAGTGTGTCTCAAGGTTTTTCTCTCAACAATTGTTATCAGAGCCATAGTGGTTTCTTTTTGAAAAACAAAACTCTGATTTTCAAAGGGCCTTCTATACAACTGAAGCTCATTTCTTAAAAAAAAATGGCGCAAGAAATATCTCTGAATATTTCCAACAGTGTTGGTGGTCCAAATCGAGCTCCAATATTGGTGGCAAATGAATATCATCACTGGTCTCAGAGAATGGAAAGATACTTAAGGAGACTTGGTAGAGATGTATGGCGGTCCGTAGAAGAAGGACCACATGTCCCTGTTCTTACACTGGTTCAAACTGATGGAGCCACAACCAGACTAGGAGGAGGACAACTAGTCTTGAACCATCCCACCAAAGATGATCTCGATAAAATGGAAAATGATGTAGTTGCTTTCTATGAAATCTCTTGTGGAGTTGCTCCTGAAAACTTCGACATTATAATAAACTGCAAATCAGCAAAAGAGATCTGGGATGTTCTCAAGAATCTGTACAAAGGCTCAGAATAAACTCAAGATAAGAAGCTCACAACTACACTCAATGAATTCAACAACTTCAAAGCTCATACAGGCGAAAGTTTAGAAGAATCCTTCAAGAGTTTCAACTTGATAGTCACCAAGTTATCGAATGTTGGCACCATCCGCAATAATCATGCATCAAACCTTTAATTTCTCAATGGTTTGGGAAGACATTGGACTAATGATAAGATGATAGTTCAAAGAGATAGAAAGATTCCTTCCCTGTGTCTCTACAAGCTTTACGGGGAACTGCAAGCTCAAGAATCCACCGTACGCAAAGATTGTGCTGACTTCGGAGGACCACTCGCTCTTATAGCACAAGCTCCACATAATCAATCCTACTCTCCATCATATGAAACTCCACCGCAGTCATACGAAGCTGATTCAGAGTATGATGATGAAGAAGATTTTCAGAAGGCTATTTCTCTTGTCAGTCAACAGTTCAACCGGCTACCACCTTCTTTTCGTAAAAATCAACAATTCAACAAACCTCCATTCAACCGTAACTTCAACCCACAAAATAATCACTCTCATTATCCCAAAAATTCTCATCCACCACCGCAATCCCAAAGTACTCAACCAAAGGAGGCACCACAGTCCATTCAAACCACTGACTCCGATACTCCCTCAAAAGCCAAAAGTGTTGTTGTGATTTGTCATAAGTGCAACAAAGAGAATCATTTTGCAAAAGATTGCAAGCCAAATGTGGTGAAAGACAGAGCATTCTACCGTAGAATGGCTCAAGAACTAGAGGAAAAGGAAAATGCTAGGGCATACATGGCCCATGTCAAAAGAGACCATCAAGTTTGGTTATCCGAAGATGAAGAAGAAGCCATCAGCAATATCAAAGGAAAAGGCAAAATTTTCATGCTAGCAACTGCTGATGATGATGAGTCTACAAAGATGGAAAAGAACTACTGCTACATGGTAAAAGATGGAACACCAAGCATCGTCGAACATGTAAAACTTATGATTCAAACTCTAAACTACAACATGCATGACTGTCAACCTTTCATAGACAATCTTAATGACACATGTGTTGCCGTCCTTACAGACTACAACAAAGACTTAGATGAGAAGAACATAGCGTCCCTAGAGATGTTTCATGTAAGAGGATGATTAGACAACAAAATGCTCAAAATGGCCATGTTAGAAGAGGATTTAGAGTTAGAAAAGGATGCAAGAATGTTGAGTGAAACACAACTAGAAATAACTTTGAACCAAAGAGATTTAGCTCAGAGTGAGATTGTACATCTAAATCTATTAATAGAAAAATTATTCAATGAAAGTGAAGTTAGTGAAAATTTGGTGATAATGGAACTATGGACAATACATACAATTGGGGTTGATCTAATGGATATCCTACCGTAAATGATTCCTCACCCCGGTTTAACACAGATCCATTGTATGTCCCTCCGAACCGGAAATTTCATTTCCCAGTCAATGACAAGACTTTTCCCGAAGATATCAGAACCCACTTCGGAAGACTTCATAATCTAAGTAATAATTATGTCATTGATGAAATTGTGCTTGAGGTTTCCGGTCACACAAGTGATCAAACTCCTATTTGTGGCACAATCAACTCAAATTCTCAGACCTCATCAGTTGTTGATGAAGAAATCGTCATAGAAAGTCCCGAAGTCTCACAGGACTTTCCAATTTTTTCTTCAGACCGCCGTGTCTCTCACTGCAGGCATGACCCTCAGAAAAATCCCACTACAGTCACCACTTAGACTTACGATGCGGTAGCTAAGTCATCCTTACCACTGTCCATAATAAAAAGCTTTGTGACTCTTCAAGCAATTCACCATGAATTACCTATAAAGAACTTTGAAGTAGGACAATGCTCTCAAAACCCAGAATCTTCAAGTTATTATGAGTCAAACCCTCGTTGTCAAAAATTTTAAAGGTTTCCAGGAAACCACAGTTGAACACTACTGACTGCGGTTCTCCAAAAACATTAGCAAAAAAGGATTTCAAAGAGGAATTTCGATCCCGAGGCACAAATCGAAAAACCTTTTCTAAAAATAAAAGATTTACAAAATCTAAAAGTCCAGAAAAGTTTGTACTCGCTCCTTATTTTTCAAAAAACTCTCCCATCATGAAAACATGCAAAAAGGAACGTATAGTTTCAACATCAATTCCTATCTCCTCTGACACAACGCAAAAGAAAGAAATGTATTTTCGATGCAATGGTTTTCAAATCTATTCCTCGGATGATCCAAAATGGAAGGGTATTTTACCTACTCCAACACTTTTTAAATCACATCAAAATTTCAACAAGAGGAAGGGTATTTTACCAAATCCTAGGAAAAGGTCCAAAGAATCTACACGTGCTAAATCTTTCTCGAAACAAACCTTTTCAAATTCCAACAACACCAATGTCAGATATTACCAACCTCGGACCGGTCACAAGGGTACAACATCTTTCCGCACACAGATCAAACAAAGAGTCAAAACAAAAGACAAAATTTCAACATGTCAATGTAAGTGTAGTTGTTAAAAAAGTTTATCTTATGTCAAATCTGATCATTTTCAGAAACCTCGTAACTTTTCAAAAATACACAACACTCCAAAAGTTCACAAACACCCATGACTAGGATTAAAACTTGACACGAAACCTGTCCCTGCAGCCTCGATTCATGCATCAATCAGAAACTCATCCTTTGTCCTAGACTCCACACTAGTTTGGATGCCTAAACTAACCATGGAATTCATAGGCCTTGTGCAAGGAGGAACAAGAAGAAGCATGGTTAATTGACAGTCCCTTCTCCTTGCACATGACAGGAAGGTTACAATACCTTCGAGATTTTAGGCTAAATAGCAACGGTGGAAACATCACATTCGGGAACAATTCAAACGAGATAATTCGAGGTTATGGTGTTCTTACTACGGGAAACTTCTCTATTCAAGAAGTTGCTTATGTAGAAGGCCTTAAACACAATCTTATCAGTGTTGGTCAAATATGTAAGGCATGCCATCATGTTGAATTTGATGACCAATTTTGCTATGTAATGACAAGCGATAGGAGCACATGCCTGATCAAGTCCACCTCAACAAATTCGCACCAGAGTCTGATGAAGGCATCTTCCTTGGCTACTCCACTAACAAAGTTTCTTATAGAGTTCTCATTAGACGCACAAGGCTGATAATTGAAAGCTTCGACGTGAAATTTGATGACTATCACATCCACAATACCACTCCTTCAACCGAAACCACATCAATTCTAGAAAGTGATGTTCCTGCTTCTTCGGGTCCATTAAATCTGGTTGAAGTAAACTATGACGATCTTTTTGACCCCGTAGAAACACCCAAGTTATCCAAAGATCTTGTGTCCATGGAAGCTCAGCAGCAGCATGCTGATGTATCTGGTCCGACACTATCCGATGAGGTATCACTAATTACTTCCACCTCACCGGTTGAGCGGGAAAACTCTACTTCGGACCAAACAACAACCATCCAGGTTCCGGTACTAGAAGATGCAGCTCCAATCATTGTTCGCAGAGATTTTCAACCATCAAACGTCTCTTTGGACTCGGATGATGAAAACATAGAACACATTGACACAAGAACAGATTCAAGGATTATCACACTCCCATCCGCAATCCAGGGGGAACCTTTGTAGGTTCAAAGGGAAATTCCGTCTACACTCCAGAGGGAACCCTCATCATCTACCCAAGAAAAATCTAATCCCACCTTCCCAATTCAAGACAATTCAGCAGGATGTTCTCAAGTCCCGAGGGAACTACCGTATCCAACTGCAGAGTCTTCCAATATTGAATAAATTCCCTCCACCACAGCTGCTGATCATCTTCAACCCCGTCTACATGTATGGATGAAAGACCACCCACCAGTTCAAATCATTGGCAACCCATCTGCACGAATCCAGACTCGATCATCCAAGGACTTATCCGATCACTGTCACTACGCAACGTTTTTGTCCTCGGTCGAGCCTCGAACGATCAAAGAAGCATTACTAGAACCAGACTGGATATCCTCAATACAAGAAGAACTATAAGAATTCAAAAGAAACAAAGTATGGCAGCTCGTTTCGAAGCCGCAAGGCCACTCCATTGTTGGTACTAGATAGGTGTACAAGAATAAGTTGGATGAATCCGGTGCGGTCCTCAGAAACAAGGAAAGGCTAGTTGCCAAGGGATATAGTCAACTTGAAGGTATTGACTATGATGAAATGTATGCTCTGGTAGCACGAATGGAAGCTATCCAAATCTTCTTAGCATACGCAACTCACAAGAACATCAAAGTTCATCAAATGGATGTGAAAAGTGCTTTTCTCAACGGTGAGTTAAAAGAGGACGTTTACCTTCAGCAACCTCCGGGTTTTGAAAGTCTTGAATTTCCAGATCACTGCTACAAACTTGAAAAAGCAGTCTACGGTCTAAAAAAAGCTCCAAGAGCATGGTACGAGACTCTCTCCGAATTTCTTGTCTCATCCGGATACAAAAGAGGTGTGATTGATCCCACTCTATTTAGAAAAGAAAATGGTGATCATTCACCAGGAGAAATACACCTCTGAACTGTTAAAGAAATATTGAATGGATAAGTGTTCTTCAGCTAAGGTCCCCATGGCCTTCGGATATAAGATATCTGCTAATCCCTCAGGTGAATCAGTTGATCACAAGACTTATAGAGGTATCATTGGCTCTTTGATGTACCTCACTGCAAGCCGACCAGATATCGTCTTTGCAATAGGTGTACGCGCATGGTAACAGGTTGGCCCAAAAATGTCACATACGACCGCAGCCAAGCAGATTCTACGATACTTAAAGGGTACCAGGATGGCCCGAAAATGTCACATATGACCGCATCCAAGCAGATTCTACGATACTTAAAGGGTAGCAAGACTCTTGGTCTATGGTACCCCTCAGGGAAAGACTTCAGTCTACTAGCGTTCACTGAGCGGATCATGCCGGATGCAAAATAGATCGTAAAAACACCTCCGGTGGATGTCAATTTCTAGGTGGAAGACTCGTCAGCTGGTCATCAAGAAAACAAAATTGTGTATCTTTGTCTACCGCGGAAGTTGAATATGTGGCCGCAACCAGCTGTTGTTCACAAGTCTTATGGATGAAAACACAACCATTGGACTACAGAGTGCTGCAGATACCAATCTATTGTGACTTTGAAAGGGCTATAGCGATTTCTCACAATCCAATACAACACTCAAAGACCAAGCAGTGAACTACGATATCACTTCATCAAAGACCACATCCTTAAAGGTAACATTGAACTAATTTTTGTCTATACTCATGAAGAGATTGTTGATGTATTTACAAAGACACTTGACTTGATAAAACTCAGCAGTTTCTTACAAATGTTAGGAATGATGAATCCGGTCCCACAATTATTTTTGAATTGATAGGTACCGCCGACCTTCCTTGTTCTCAAGCTCCTAGAGTTAGTGTGGAGTATTTTCACTGGCCATGATGTTAACTACGGTCAGATCTTATGGGATGACTTCTTGCAGTACATTCCCAAAGACAGTCCAAGAGAGAACCCTACCGAACTCACTTTTTCAAGGTTCTGGTCATTATGCATCTCGGATCTTCATGCGGATGTAGGACTTAGCATGGGCAACGACATCAATCTCTTCATCACTAAAGATCTCAAAAGGTACAATCCCTCTACTGATCAATCTGCTTTTAGACCTATCAGATGGCTACCAGTCCACATTCTTTATACTCTTGGTCTTGAAACTACTGATGTATCAAACCATATAGAGGTTACGGAAGGTATTGCCCCATACCTTTCTACCCTGCCTCTACAAACCACACCCACACTCACTGTCCTTGGTAGTACCGCAACTCCATCTTCCACCACTCGTTCAAACATGTCTTTATCACAAAGACACAAGAAGTTAGCCTCACCTCATCAAAGTCCCCGCAACACCAAGAACCATGGAACTCCTAAGAAAAAGGATGCTCCCAAGCAATTTGACCCTTCAAAGAAACGAAAAATCATCCAAACTGTGCCCACAGATGACGAACCAGCTGCACATCAATCTCACTCTTCCTCTATGAGTTATTTTGATAAGGTCGATCAACCCATCTCGATCCTCAAGAAAAGAAAAACTAATCCCACAGACCAAATGTGTGACCGGACTGATGCCACAGCCTCTGAAAAGCCTCTGGTAGTCCTTGGGGTAGCCGCACACCCATTCGATACCATTATTGAATACCACTCAGACACAGAAAGTGTGTCTTTCACCGCAACGTGGAGACTCCCCCTAGCTCACTCCCAAGGGGATGGAACTAGTTCCTGCCCTAAGGTCTCCAGGGTTTCCCGTCTACATTTCTTTTCCCCTAAGGAGTTGAACTCTGTCCTTTTGTGTGTAACCCAAACACTTTGAACACCTTCCCAACCGCAGGACGATTCTTCAGCCCTTGCCAGAACTGAGCTGAGGCCAGACTTGACCACGGGTCAAGGAGACTGAGGAAGCTCAGGAAATCCTACTCTACTTACATCTTTTACAGGTGGTTTAGGCACGGTAAGCACAAATGTGCAAGGATTTGTGAACCCGAGGGACACCTCGGTGCGATTTCAAGGAATTGACGATATCGATCTTCATGACTCATAGAGTACTTATCAACCAACCAAGGAAGCCGAAGCCACGAAATATGCCACTTTCCGTAGGGTATTTCAAGTAAGAAAGGCTCGTCGAACAAAGCAGTTTCAACAGAAACAATAGGAGATTCAATCCGTACCCAAATACTGGGCGGACGCTATCAATAATGCCAATACCGTATCCACCATTCTGAAAGTAGAAGAGTTCATGGACAAGATGGCCGATATGATCCGCATAGCTCAGTCCACTCATGGTGGTGAAGGTACTTCTAAACTTCCTCTAGATCCAACTCCAACTGCTAGAGATTCTCAAGATGATGGAACTGCAATAGAAGTTAGCTCTGCTCCTATCTTCGGATTTGATGATAATGATATGGATGAGGTAAATCATCCGAATCCTTTTGATGATGATATGATGATGTTTGATGAACAAGAGGAATTGAGTGGTTCTCAACACTCAACCTCCAACCCCAAGGAGAAGAAGAAGAAGAAGAAGATGGTTGTGTCTAGAAAAGAATTTTTGAGTCTACAGTCCAAAGTAGATCAAATTCTTGTTGTGGTCAAGTCCACTCAACCGCAATCTGAAGACCATCTAGTAACGCAGTCCTTAATCGAAAGAATTAAGAGACTGGAAACCCATGAAAGACTGGCTGCTGAGCGAATATCCCTGGATACAAGTCGCTAAGCTGATCACAAACAATTCATGGTTGCTGCAGAGCGCCTCATCTCTGAGGTATCCACAATCAAGGAAAATTTACAAACAGCCATTGCGGATCAGTTCACTCTCTCACAGAAACTGATAGCTGAGACTCACACTGCTTATGAGTCCACTATCTCAGTCCTTCGTCCAACCATCAACGGAATTCATCAATCCTTATCGTCCAATTTTCATGGCCCTGAAATTCTACAACTCACAAAGGAGATTCATTGTCATCTCTTCAACACCTCCATCCCAGAAAATCAACAACTGGCTGATGTTCTTAAAGCTCAATTTCAGGAGGTGTGTGCCAACGTCGATGGTTTCAAACAATGGCTTGAGGAAGCTCCAGGCCTGAATTCCTCAAGAGGGGGATGTGAAGAAGACCATCATGAAAAGATCATCAGTCTGGTGAAGACCATCACTCAAATAGCAGCTCTCATCATAGAAGCCCTCGCATCATAACTTAGAAAATTCCTTCACCGCAACCATATCCTCACAAGAGTCCAAGCCACCAGTCTCCTCCACCGCAACATACAATCATTCTTTCTCCTGAACGACCTGAGACTCCTCCCCACTTCAAAAATCTAGCATCCAATATGTCATCCGAACACTCCGACGACTCTCCCGCGACGAAACAGAAGAAAGCAGATTGGAAAGCAGCCAAATTTGCTAAACTCATCTGGAGAGAAAACGGTTTCGACATCACATTGGATGAATCTTTGATCAACTCTTGGATTAACCCCCACCGCAGACTATTGGATGATGACTACAAACCTTACCTTACCTATGTTGAACCTCCTTTTGATGGTTACTGGGATGTTCCAATCTCTCCCAATGCCAAATACTTCACTGTATTTGAGCCCTTTGACCTTAGCCTACCGGCTCACAAAAGACTGCCCATGAAATTTGAAAGACTCAATCTATTCTATGCCAAACATGCCTCTTCCATAGAGAAAGTATGGTCTAATGACAGACCATCCGCAGTCAAGAACTTCATACCCCGAAAATTCATGAAAACTGACTTCATCCAATACACTCTTACAAGAAGGAATCAGGACTATATCCACACCCAAGATGACTTCCCATGTATGAATCCAGAAGAAGTCTTTCTAATAGCAAAGGTGTTCCAAAACAAATGCGAAAAGTATCCAAAGATGAAAATGGCACTTGAAAGGGCAAGCACATTTCTCAAGGAAACTCTCTGCGACTTCGCCAAAACTAATGGTGAAGTTCATCCTGTTCTGGTAAAGAAGTTCAACTTACCTCCACTTGATCCTGTACCAATGCCTACCAAAGGTTATCAAGAGAAATCCCTAGGTGCAACGAACTTCCCTGAACTTGGAGTCATTTTCAAAAGGAAGGTTGATAAAGTCAAATTCTTCATTCCGATGACCTCCATGAATCGTCTTACAAGGAAGCAGCTTGAAATCTGTCGAACTGCATTAGAAAAAAACAAAACACACGACTGCCGAAGTTAGGTTCGAGATTTTAAGAAGGATCACCTGGTTGGAAAATATCAGAAAGTTTTGGTGGATTCTGATCAAGTTCCTAAAACTTGATAAGTGAAGAAAAGTTAAAGAGGTTGCCTAGGAGGAAATTGTTGAATCATAAAAGTGTCCCTCTTGAACTTCGTCTACCGTAGCCCTCAATGACCCGCAGTTAAGACCTTCTCAGCAACCTCATCCGAAGTCATCATCAAACTGCAATCTTAATAATTATGTACTTAGTTTAACTTTATCTACTTTTTTGTAATACTCTCTATTGTCCAGTATGCCTTGCATGGCTACTCTTAGAGACTTAATCTAATGTAACTCTTGAGTCTCTATATATTGAGCTTATTTATCTCTCAGTTAATACATCTCTTTAAATCACCCTCAATAGTCTCAATTACGCGTCTCTTCTTACTCTTCTTACTCTCAAAGTTGTCTAGAACATAACTGATTATTACTTCTCTACGGAGCAAGTCACTCGTGACTTTATCACTAAGCTTGGTCTCACTTATTAACTTGGTTTGAATGTAATCCATGTTATCAATCAACTTATGTGTATACTTGATATATCACGTGCTATCATTTATATTTCTTTACATTTCCGCAACTAACTTTCTAACTATCTAACACTAACTTATTATTGTTGTTGAGCTTTTATGATCCTTTGAGATAAACTATTCCGCAACTATACTTGATCTAACGTTTGTTCAAGTGTGTCTCAAGTTTTTTCTCTCAACATTAATGATTATCCCACGTAAGATGTCATGAGAAAAAACTAAAGAAATCATTCATAAGTACTGAATGAGTACAAAAACAAAAATGGCTTATTTTGCAACAAAAAAATGTTAAGGACTAAATGTGTACAAAAATATTAATGAAAAAATGTGTACAAAGTGAGGAATATATTATCCTATTAAGTTATTTTTACCGCCTAACTTGCAGTAGCCGGTCATAAGGACTGAATGTGTAATATATTTTAAGGGTAATATATTTTTTAATTTGTACACATTTGGTCATTGAGTTTTTTTTCGTCCACATTTACCCATTCAGCTTGTTAAACAGTACTAATTCAGTCATTATGACCAATTACTCCAGGTTAGTCCGGAAAATGACTTAATAGGGTAATATATTTATCATTTTGTATACATTTAGTTCTTAAATATTTTTGTACACATTTAGTCCTTAATATTTTTTGTTTCAAAATATGTTCTTTTTGTTTTTGTACTAATTCAATACCTATTAATGATTTCTTTAGGTTTTTCTCACGACATCTTATGTGAGAAATCATTGATCAGGTGTTTGGAGTTGCTGATGCTTATGTCCATTGGTATCTCGACTGCTTGGTTGCATAGTTTTGTGGTTTGGCTTAGATCTTGTGTTCTGAACGTTGTAACTTCTTCATACGATATCAAATTTTAACGATCTTTTATATCCATGTGTTCGTTTTTTGAGTCTACTACAACTTTCATTAAGATTATCCCCGTTAAAATGTAACATATTTTTACTTATGATGTTATAAAGAAAACATTCATACATGTATTCATAAAAACGTATGGATATAAAGATCGTAAGTAAAAATATATTACTTTTAACAGGAGTAATCTAAATGAAAGTTGTAGTAGACTAAACAATGAACACATGAATACAAAGATCATTAGAATCCGAGATCGTATGAAGAATTTATGATGTTCATAACACATGACCTAAGCTACCAAGCAGTCGAAATCGCGATGAACATAAGCATCAAAAGTCCCTAACACCTCATTAATGATTATCCCACGTAAAATGTCGTGAGAAAAAACTAAATAAATCATTCATAAGTACTGAACGAGTACAAACACAAAAATGAGTTATTTTGCATCAAAAAAAATATTAAGGACTAAATGTGTATAAGAATATTAAGGACTAAATGTGTACAAAGTGAGAAATATATTATCCTATTAAGTTATTTTTACTGGCTAACCTATAGTAGCTGGTCACAATGACTAAATTTGTACAGTTTAACAAGTTGAAGTTTAACAAGTTGAAGGGGTAAATGTGGATGGAAAAAAACTCAGTGATCAAATGTGTATAAATTGAAAAATACACTACCCTTTTAAGTCATTATCTCTTTGAATTTTGCTACAAAAGTTTTGACAATTTGTTACTTTTGGTATCTTTTCAAAAGTTTTAAAGTTTTGCCACAAAAATTTCAACATTTTATAACATTTAGTCACTTCTTTACTTTTTACCACATTAGTATAAAAGTTTACAGTGTTGCTATAAAAGTTTCAACACTTTGCTACTTTTGGTCTTTGTTTAAATTATTGAAAAGTTTTTTCAAATAATTTCAACACTTAGCCACCTTTTGTCACTTTTCAACTTCTTACCACATTAGTTTGTGGAATTGCTATTTTTGGCTTGCCTAACTTCGATATTCTCTACTACTAGCCATATGGTTTCTAGAGTTTGCCATTTTTGGTCTCTGAGAATTACCAAATGTAAACATCTAGTTTTTGCCACATTAATTTATGGAGTTGGTGCTTTTGGTCCCCCCCCCCCCCCCCGACACCTTCAATATTCTACCATACAACCCTTCTTTCCTCAAAACATTATACACACAAAATAGAAACAACAGATGAAAAAAAAACATCACCCTTAGGAATAATAAACTTTAGTGATTTCTGGTTTCTGTGACATTTCTTTAGGGAGTTTCAAGCTTTTGGTCCCTATAGTTCGTTTTTTATAATTTTACCTCATGCACATTAATTTTCAATACTTTGTCACTTTTGGTCCCTTCTTAGCTTTTTTAATGTTTTGCCACAAAAACTTTGCCAATTTTGGTCATTTATCAACTTTTTATCACATTAGTTTGTGAAGTTGGAACTTTTGGTCTCTTGACATTGATATTCTCTACTACCTTTGAGTAACTGGCAGTTTTGGTCCCTAACTAATAGTTACATTATAACCACAATACTTTAACTAATTATCGGTTTTAGTCCCTTACCGTTATACTTTGAGCAACTGCCACTTTTTGTCCCTAACTAATAGTTACAATTTTATTCACTGAATACTGAACAAATGTCGACATTAAATCAGATAAAAAAACTAAACTGTGGTGGAATCACAGATACACACACTACTTATTTATTAAAGGCAATAGGAGATAGAAACAATACATCTTCAACTCCACCACCCAAGACACATATTACATTTATGATATACTACATTAGGAATATCTAAACGGAATTGAGGAATATACACAAATGCATATTCATATACCTAAATGGTAACACATTTTTTTTAAAAAGATAATCATGTCTAGGAAACCTAGTAAATTAGAACGATCAATGCATGACTATTAATTTAATGGAAAAATTAAATGTCACTTTTAACTAATTTAAACAAATGGAATTAAAAAATTACGTGAGAAAAGAAAGAGAAGGATGATCTTGGGTAGGATAGAGGTGTTGTTGCTGGTATATTTATGGCAATGAGTTTATTTTGAAGCTTACTTTTTGTTAGCTTTGTGAATATGAAGCCAACAAAAGAGATTTTCGTGTCATATTTTACAGTAAATCGATAGTCATGATGTGATTTGTTAAATATGAATGGCCTTTAACTCCAAGAAAACCGGTTTAACGATGACAAAAATTGCCGCTAATGCTTATCATAGTTGTCGCTAAAGGAAATATCATCGACAAATCGCCGCTAATGGGTCATTGCTACTGTCCCATCACTATTGTTCAAAAAATCACCCTTATAGACAAAGACACTTGTAGTCACTAATACCCTTGTCATCGGTAATGTTTGTTGCTTCTTTTCTTAAATCAGTCATTGCGTGTGCAGAAAAAGCGATATGTAATGACATTAATTTCAAAAAACATAAAAACATTAAATGCATGAAAATGATTACATAACGACATCCATTTACTTACCAGAATTGTTATAATTTCATACATATACCAAAATTAATAACAAGCGTGTTATAAATTCATGTCATAACATGTCTAACAAAACACATGCAAACTAGTCTGACGTGTTATCATCTTGACTCACCTCATTTCCCCCAGAATCACCTTGTGGTTTATTCTCCGCAATCCATGCTAGAAGTTACGTAGCACACACCCAATTATTTATTATTGATCAAAGATTCTCTAGCTTCATCATAAATAAAAACATATAAACTTATATGTTAAACAACATAAACCAAACTAACAAATTAAGAATTACCAAAATATAAGCAAACTACAAATTACAAATATAAACCGATTACCAATTACCAAACTAACAAACTAGCAAATTACTAACTACCAAACTAAAAAAAATATTTAATTACCTTCTAAGATAAAACCAACAACCAAACTATCAATTACTAATTTATCAAACTATCAACATAAACCAAACTTTCAAACTACCAAATTACAAAGTAAAAAAACAATTATCAAAGTTTTTAACAAATAATGATTACAAAACAAAAATGAACAAATCAACATATCGTAACACTTGGAAAAGAAGATGTTCCTTGTTGACCTATGAATTTGAAAGATTTGCATTATGGCCCTTGAAAGTAGTATGCAGGGCGTACAACAAGTTACTCTTGTCGTACTAGCTGGGATGCTAGTACACGGGGCATACCTCTGGTGTACGCTTAGCGTACCGGTGAATGTTGGTAGCGAGTCCGTAGCCTCATGTTGTACCATATATAAGCTTTATGTTAGCCTCTTTTGATCATTTCCTAGCTAGCGTCCATATCCTAAAAACCCTAATTCGTTCCATAGTCCATGTTTGGTGATCTTGAGCTCTTGTGAGGTTTTTGTGGAAGGTTTTGAGCATCTAGAAGAAGAAGAAGAAGAAGAAGCTTGGAGACCTGTTTGTGACAACCCGATATTTCAACTCTTTGTAATGACCTCATAGGTCAAGTATTGTAAACATCTTTGAGTTACTAAAATTAACTTTGATAATGAAATGTCCAAAAAGTTTCTATTTAAATTCTTCTATGTTTAGATATCATCAAACCATGATCGTATGTAAAAAGAACGCCCAAATTCGACTTCGTATATTGAAGTTATGATATTTCAAGTCCAGCTTAGCAACAAACGGCTAAAAACTCGAAACGGAGATCGAGCGACATTTGACCGGAATGACCTAAACGAGAATCGAAGGTCTCGACAATGGTATTTCAACGGTAAAAAGTCTGGCAAAAACCGACGTCAGATAAAGAAGTTATGAATTTTTAAAGAAATTCCTTAATCACGTCATTTTAATAAATAAATAATAAAAATAATTTCGGAATTTGCCAATGGAATCTAAACGAAAGTTGTAGATCGTAGTCTCACCTTCGCGGGGATATAAAGAACATCGAAAACGGAGTTCGTATGAAGGAGATATGAATTTTTGAAGTTTGATAAATAATTTATATATAAATTTTATTAAAAAATCGGTATTATCCGAAGAGGAGTCAGCCTAGGGCCGAGGTACGCACCGCGTACGCTCGTATGCCCCGCGTACTCGAAGGGCACGGCCTCGGAACATCCACGTCGCCCTATGCGAAGCTATCCGACCCGCTGTCCCGTCCGACCCGCTCCGTCCGAAATACGTAAGCGATGACGTACGGGTACGCGCTGCGTACGCCCGTACGCCCCGCGTTCGGAGGCGGTTCAGCACCCCTATAAAAGGGATGCGAGCCTTTCCGAAAATGTTGTTCATTTCCTCTCTTTCTCTCCCGATCTTGCCTCGATTTCCGTGCCCGTTCAAACCCGAAGCTCTGGTCTTTTTGCTCAAGTCCCGAGGGTCGATTTTACTCCCGAGATTCCCGAGAATCCCGAGAAAAATCCGTTTCGCGAGACGAAACTCTGCCCGGTTTTCGATCTCGCTATCTTCGAATTTCCAAGTGAGTTCATACCCCTTTATTCAACCTTTGAAATGCTTTTAAATGTTTTAAATACTTTATGGTGGGGGGGGGGGGGGAATACAAGTTAAACACTTATAGTTATTGCTTCGATCACAAGTGATTGCATTAATCACATGTGATTAATAACTAGGAAACCAATGATTTTATCACTGTTCAAACTGTTTTACTTCAAAATGTTTTACAAACTCTTTTACTTATCAAATGCTTTATTGTAAACTTTGTTTTACTACCTATAAATTTGCATGCCTATATATGTATAGCTGTATAAATAATGTTTAAAGGGCTTAGGAAAGCCACCTATCCTATTTCCTTTTCCTCGATTTGGATGTGGTCTGGTGGAATTTCGGGTGACTATCCGAGGGTCGTTTCAATATTAGTTATATGTCATATATACGTGTATAGACATAAAGGTACTTCCATATTCATGCTTATCAACACATCATTAGTAAGTTACCATCGGGGTAACACGGGATCATACTACTACGATTTCTAGATCAACGAGTCAGTTCATTCATGAGTCAATATTCATTTCTAAGAGAACATATACAACGATACTAGAACAAGTAATATTATATTACATATACACGAACACGTTAACAATTGTGATCCACTGTATGGGAGCATGTCTTAATTGTCATGACCCGAGTTGTAGCCAGAGTCTCTTGGAGGGAGAGCGCTGAGTTTGCGTATAGATCTATACTGGATTGACTATCCTACACCTTGCTGTTAGCTACAGTGGGACCGACAGGTCTACGGGTGCCAAACGTCATAACTTATTTTTCGACTATACGTTGTCGATGTTACCAGTCGATAGTATGGTGCAATTTATCACACGATACCTTAATATAAACCCGGTTTAAGGTAGTTAGTACCGCAGTAGTTCATATAAAACGAAACTACCGTACTACAATAATTTACCCATTACATTTTGGTGATAACCTCACTTAAACTTAAATGTACAAACTATATTTTGTTAAATGATAGTTACACTTGGGAAATTACACACTTTTACATCAAACGAGCATACAAACAGTTAAGCCTTGGTAGAGGGCTACTTTAAACAGAAAATATAGGTTTTTCTGAGAGATTCAAACGTTTATAAACACTTACATACATTTACAACTCATACTTGCGACAGGTTCAAAACGTTTTGATAACGAACCTCGACACTAAAATACTTATGAATTCACCAGCTTAATGCTGATAAACTCTTTCAAAATAACTTGTATTCTCAGGTCATCAGTAGACAGGTACCGATGCCAGCTTTTGAGAAGATGGAGCGCATTCAAGACTCATCATACTATTTTGATATACATTATATTTTTGGTGTCTAAAACTGTACGGAACACGCTTGTATTAAAATTTTATATTTAATGCAATGGATGATGTTGTTTGCTTATTTACAATTACTGTGTTGTGATACTCTACATGACGTCCTCCGCCCCAGAATGTTTCCGCCATTCTTGGTTTTGGGGTGTGACAGATTGGTATCCGAGCATTGTTTATAGTGAAGCAAGTATATCAACCCATTTGGGATTAAAACACTCTGACCAGGAGTTTATACTTTAAATAGTTAATTAAGTATACTAGTTTGCATTCATACTAAAACCAGTGTCACAACGACAAGAAAAAAAGTATTACGATTGTTAAATATCACAGGTAAGCTAGGGGATGTATGGTCAGTCCTGGGAATGGCATAGCCTGATCAACTATGCTGGTCCGAGGAGTGATTAGCATATGCCCTAGAATAGTTGTGATGTGTTAACAAGTCTAAAAACTTACCAACAATGCCACAAAAAGATCAGTGGAACTTAAACTTAAAATACTATAGGCGTATTTTGTGCTATTAACTACATACATACTATATCTTTAATACCTCTCTTCTCGCGTAGATTTAAATGGCTGGATTCCATCACGACGACCCGTACTTTCCAAATGAAGGCAACATAGGAAGGCTCGAAGCAGAGTCTGACGATGAACACCAAATTCCGTTGGATGATCATCAAGCTGAAGGCTTCTCAGATGGATCAGACTCTGAGCCTGAAGTCAACAACCTACCACTCGTAGGTCAACCCCCGAACAACAACCCTCGACCAGCTTTTCCAGATCCTACTCCCTTATGGGCAAACCACTTGAATCGTTGGAGTGATGAACAGGGTCAACCCTTACCATACTTTGGGGACCGAAGCTTTCACAACGTCAGCAATGGTGGCTCTGCTGACCGAGCCCTGCCTGTCATTATCCGCAGAATAGCTCGTAATGTCGAGCAAGGTAGAGCAGCCATCGACCGGGTCATGGAAATTGATGCCAACTCAGGTGTCAACACAGTCCGCATCCGCCGTCTTGAAGAAGACATGGAACGGACCCGGAGAACCAATGAAACCCTACAGCAACATCTGGTTGCCTCTCAAGCTGAAGTCATGGAACTCTGAACTCGTCAAAGTGCTCATGAGCAACACCTTCAAGAGGTGGTCCGTCAAATGAGAGACCATAGGGTTCTCCCGAGAAATATTCATCGCCGTTAGATGATGCCTAGTACATCATTATCTTTTGGGTTAAAGATTTGCCTTTAACATATATGCTCTAAGTAGCACTTGTATGTAAAATATTCCTAACTTTCAGTACTCTAATTAGGAATCTAAGAACTGTCAAACTTTTCTATATGGTATGATGTAAGACCTACTGTTAGGTCAATTTTCATTAAACTCATTACATCAGTAATACCAGTATTATTGAAATCTATCTAAATTGTGGGAAAAATCTATACACTTGTGTTTTCCTACTAATATTTCTTGTTGTGATTTCAAACACTCATTCAACTGTTGGGCTATGGTTAGTTAGTCCATGTATCACTCTCACGTTGCTTACAAATTGATTCTTACCATTTTCTTACCTTTATAAACTTATAGCTGAAAGATGCCTCCTCGCAAATCTCCCAGGAATAATCCTGCACCACCACCTCCGCCGCCTCCGGTCATCGATACTGCAGCCCTAAATGCTGTCGTAGCTGTAGCAGTGGCAACTGCCATGGCTCAGTATCACTCTTCTGATGCCAGCAGAGGTGGAACCCCTGTGGAATCAATCCCGGTTGAAACCCCTGTGCGCTCGAGAGAGTGCTCTTACAAGGATTTCACCAACTGCAAGCCGAAGTCCTTTCATGGGACCGGCGGAGTCATTGCTCTCTCGCAATGGTTCGAGAAGACTGAAGCGGTCTTCGAAATATGTTCATGCCCTGCTGCGAGCAAAGTGAAATATGCCGCATGCACTTTTGAAGGAAAGGCCCTAACGTGGTGGAACGGCCACGTTAAATCTCTAACTCTTGTCGTAGCCAACGACATAGGCTGGGAAACGATGAAAGACCTCATGATTGAGGAATACTACCCGAGGGGCAAGATCCAGAAACTAGAGCAGGAGCTGTGGAGCCTGACCATGAAGGGCACCAATATTGTTGCTTACACCGCCAGATTCAGCGAACTGGTGGCCCTCTACCCCAATATGGTTCCCACTGAAGGGAAAAAGATCGAAAGGTACATATGGGGGCTTGTACCTCCGTATCAGGGGAATGTTCTAGCATCAAACCCCGCTACCTTCGACAGTGCCAAACGGTTGGCACAACGACTCATTGACCATGGAGTCAAAACCCCTGCAACCACAACCACCCTAGCCATCCCGGAACTCTCCAAACCCGTTGATACGAAGCGGAAATACTGGGATGAAAAGAAGAAGCAACAGACGGCTAGAAAGCAGCAAATTGTGGCAATACATGCCGCAATAACCCCTGCTGCTACAACTACTCCGGTGGGTGGGTATGCTGGAAGTTCGCCCAAGTGCAACAAATGCAACTACCACCACAATGGCCCCTGCCATGAAATGCAGTGCTCTAACTACCACAGGAGAGGACACACAGTCCGTTTCTGTAAATCTCAGGCAAGACCGATCGCCCAAGTCCCCAGCTCTGGCGCGAGCCCGACCTGCTATGGATGTGGCGAAACAGGCCACTATAAAAGGGACTGCCCCAAGGCGAAAAATACTGGCGGAGCAGGGAAGGTACTAACGATAGGCCACGGGGAGGCAGTAGCTGACCCGATAGTGGTGACTGGTACGTTCCTCCTCGATGACTCCTATGCATGCATTCTATTCGATAGTGGAGCGGAGCGAAGCTTCGTAGACCATAAATTTACTCGCATGCTTAATCAACCACCACACGCACTCAAAGAACTATTCACAGTGGAAATGGCTAATGGGAAAACCGAAAGTACGAGTAGCATATACCTAGGTTGTACCCTAACTCTAGATAACCATTCATTCCCAATCGACCTCATGCCAGTCTCAATAAAAAGTTTCGACGTTATCATTGGCATGGATTGGTTAAGCCTTCATCGCGCCGACATCATGTGCTATGAGAAAGCATTCCGTTTAAACCTCCCGTCTAATGAAACTCTTATAGTCTACGGCGACAAACCTGGTACGAGTCTTCGCATTATATCAAGTATTCGAGCACAGAAATATCGCGCAAAGAATACCATGCATTCCTTGCTCACATCGTCGACACGAGCCTCGAAACGAAAGAACTAAAGAACATCCCTGTAGTGAGCGACTTCCCCGACATTTTTCCAGAAGAACTACCCGGGTTACCTCCGCAACGACAGGTCGAGTTCAGAATCGACTTAGTCCCAGGAGCTACTCCAGTAGCCAAGTCGCCCTACCGTTTAGCACCAGCTGAGATGCAGGAACTCTCTGGTCAACTTAACGAACTGCTCAGCAAAGGCTTTATAAGACCAAGTTTCTCACCTTGGGGAGCACCGGTCTTGTTCGTTAAGAAGAAAGACGGATCATTCCGTATGTGTATTGACTACAGAGAACTCAACAAACTGACGGTCAAGAATCGTTACCCTCTGCCTCGCATAGACGACCTATTCGACCAACTGCAAGGGGCGAACTATTTTTCCAAGATTGATCTGAGATCCGGATATCACCAGTTACGAGTACTAGCGGAGGATGTTCCAAAGACAGCCTTCCAAACCCGTTACGGACACTATGAATTCGTGGTGATGCCATTCGGATTGACCAATGCGCCAGCCGTCTTCATGGATCTGATGAATAGAGTATGCCGACCTTATTTGGATCAGTTCGTCATCGTTTTCATTGACGACATCCTGATCTACTCCCGAAGTAAGAAAGAGCATGGTGATCACCTGCGACAAGTTCTAGAGACGTTACGAAAAGAGAAGCTTTATGCGAAGTTCTCGAAATGTGAATTTTGTATTCGAAGGGTCGAATTCTTAGGACACGTGGTAAGCGAAGAGGGAATCCACGTGGACCCATCCAAAATTAAAGCCATTGAGAACTGGTCAGCACCTAAGACGCCGACAGAAATTCGTCAATTTCTAGGTCTTGCTGGCTACTACCGCAGATTCATTCAGAACTTCTCCCGAATAGCGAAACCTCTTACAACCCTGACCCAGAAAGGCGTGGCCTTTGACTGGGAAGAGAAACAAGAAAGAGCGTTCCAAAAACTCAAACGAGCCTTGTGCACCGCACCAATACTATCCCTGCCCGAAGGAATAGAAGACTTCGTAGTCTATTGCGATGCATCGAATCAAGGGCTCGGATGTGTCCTGATGCAGCGAGGTAAGGTCATCGCCTATGCCTCGAGACAGTTGAAGACACACAAGGTTAACTACACGACCCATGATCTTGAACTAGGAGCAGTGGTGTTTGCTCTGAAGATCTGGAGACATTACTTGTATGGAACGAAGAGCACTATCTTTATCGACCACAAGAGTTTACAACACATTTTCGATCAAAAGGAGCTCAACATGAGACAACGAAGGTGGGTCGAGCTACTCAGTGATTACGAATGCGATATTCGTTATCATCCGGGTAAAGCCAACGTAGTAGCAGACGCCCTAAGTCGAAAGGAATATTCTGGTCGAAAAATCAAGTCATTGTCAATAACCATCCATTCACACTTGTCTAATCAAATTCAGACGGCCCAACTGGAAGCCATGAAACCTGAAAATGTGACGAGTGAATCCCTCAGAGGAATGGACAAGAATTTAGAAGCCAAGGGTGACGGAGCCTTATATTTCATGGATCGGATCTGGACACCGAAACACGGTGGTTTCTGAGACTTGGTCATGACCGAGGCGCACAACACTCGGTATTCCGTCCACCCAGGTTCAAATAAGATGTATCTGGATCTTAAAAAGCTATACTGGTGGCCTAATATGAAAGCAGAGATTGCTACCTTCGTGAGTAAATGCCTTACTTGCGCAAAGGTTAAGGTCGAGTATCAGAAGCCCTCTAGTTTATTGCAATAACCAGAGATCCCATAATGGAAGTGGGAGTGGATCACTATGGATTTCATAACCAAGTTGCCCAAGACAACGGGTGGACTTGACACCATATGGGTCATCGTCGATAGATTGACCAAGTCTGCACACTTCCTACCTATCAAAGAAACCGACAAGATGGAGAAACTGACTAGGACATACATTAGGGAAATCGTACGGCTACATGGTGTGCCTATATCTATTATCTTCGATAGAGATAGTAGGTTTACCTCAAGATTTTGGCAATCACTACAACATTCCCTGGGAACAAGGCTAGACATGAGTACAGCCTACCATCCTCAGACCGACGGACAGAGTGAGAGGACCATCCAAACTCTGGAAGATATGTTGCGAGCCTGTGTGATTGACTTTGGGAAGGCATGGGATACTCATTTACCCCTTGTCGAGTTTTCCTATAATAACAGTTATCACACGAGCATCAAGGCTGCTCCATTTGAAGCCCTTTACGGCCGTAAGTGCAGATCCCCTCTGTGCTGGGCTGAGGTGGGTGATACCCAACTAGCAAGGGGGCAAGCTTCCGACGTTACTCTTACCGGTCCGGAAATCATCCGGGAAACGACAGAGAAAATCGTTCAAATCCGTGAACGATTGAAAGCCTCTAGAGACCGACAAAAGAGCTACGCAGATAAACGAAGGAAACCTTTGGAATTTCAGGTGGGAGACCGAGTCCTTCTCAAAGTCTCACCCTGGAAGGGCTTGATACGCTTCGGCAAGCGTGGGAAGCTAAATCCGAGGTACATAGGGCCTTTCGAGATTCTTGCAAGAGTCGGCCCCGTAGCTTACAAACTTGATCTACCAGGCGTACTTCGTAACGTACATTCTACATTCCACGTATCTAACTTGAAAAAGTGTCTATCCGACGAGACTCTCGTAATCCCACTCGACGAAATCGAGATCAACGAGAGCCTCAATTTTGTGGAAGAACCAGTGGAAATCATGGACCAAGAGGTCAAGAAAACAAAACAAAGTCGCATAACCATCGTGAAGGTTCGCTGGAACGCTAAGCGGGGACCTGAATTCACATGGGAACGCGAAGATCAGATGCAACGCAAGTACCCACATCTGTTTCCCTAATCCACGAGTGTTCTCTTACTTTAAATTTCGGGACGAAATTCCCTGTAACGGGGGGATGATGTGACAACCCGATATTTCAACTCTTTGTAATGACCTAATAGGTCAAGTATTGTAAACATCTTTGAGTTACTAAAATTAACTTTGATAATGAAATGTCCAAAAAGTTTCTATTTAAATTCTTCTATGTTTAGATATCATCAAACCATGATCGTATGTAAAAAGAACGCCCAAATCTGACTTCGTATATTGAAGTTATGATATTTCAAGTCCAGAATGACCTAAACGAGAATCGAAGGTCTCGACAATGGTATTTCAACGGTAAAAAGTCTGGCAAAAACCGACGTCAGATAAAGAAGTTATGAATTTTTAAAGAAATTCCTTAATCACGTCATTTTAATAAATAAATAATAAAAATAATTTCGGAATTTGCCAACGGAATCTAAAAGAAAGTTGTAGATCGTAGTCTCACCTTCGCGGGGATATAAAGAACGTCGAAAACAGAGTTCGTATGAAGGAGATATGAATTTTTGAAGTTTGATAAATAATTTATATATAAATTTTATTAAAAATTCGGTATTATCCGAAGAGGAGTCAGCCTAGGGCCGAGGTACACACCGCATACGCTCGTACGCCCCACATACTCGAAGGGCACGGCCTCGGAATGTCCACGTCGCCCTATGCGAAGCTATCCGACCCACTGTCCCGTCCGACCCGCTCCGTCCGAAATACGTAAGCGATGACGTACGGGTACGCGCTGCGTACGCCCGTACGCCCCGCGTTCGGAGGCGGTTCAGCACCCTTATAAAAGGGATGCGAGCCTTTCCGAAAATGTTGTTCATTTCCTCTCTTTCTCTCCCAATATTGCCTCGATTTCCGTGCCCGTTCAAACCCGAAGCTCTGGTCTTTTTGCTCAAGTCCCGAGGGTCGATTTTACTCCCGAGATTCCCAAGAATCCCGAGAAAAATCCGTTTCGCGAGACGAAACTCTGCCCGGTTTTCGATCTCGCTATCTTCGAATTTCCAAGTGAGTTCATACCCCTTTATTCAACCTTTGAAATGCTTTTAAATGTTTTAAATACTTTATGGGGGGGGGGGGGGAATACAAGTTAAACACTTATAGTTATTGCTTCGATCACAAGTGATTGCATTAATCACATGTGATTAATAACTAGGAAACCAATGATTTTATCACTGTTCAAACTGTTTTACTTCAAAATGTTTTACAAACTCTTTTACTTATCAAATGCTTTATTGTAAACTTTGTTTTACTACCTATAAATTTGCATGCCTATATATGTATAGCTGTATAAATAATGTTTAAAGGGCTTAGGAAAGCCACCTATCCTATTTCCTTTTCCTCGATTTGGATGTGGTCTGGTGGAATTTCGGGTGACTATCCGAGGGTCGTTTCAATATTAGTTATATGTCATATATACGTGTATAGACATAAAGGTACTTCCATATTCATGCTTATCAACACATCATTAGTAAGTTACCATCGGGGTAACACGGGATCATACTACTACGATTTCTAGATCAACGAGTCAGTTCATTCATGAGTCAATATTCATTTCTAAGAGAACATATACAACGATACTAGAACAAGTAATATTATATTACATATACACGAACACGTTAACAATTGTGATCCACTGTATGGGAGCATGTCTTAATTGTCATGACCCGAGTTGTAGCCAGAGTCTCTTGGAGGGAGAGCGCTGAGTTTGCGTATAGATCTATACTGGATTGACTATCCTACACCTTGCTGTTAGCTACAGTGGGACCGACAGGTCTACGGGTGCCAAACGTCATAACTTATTTTTCGACTATACGTTGTCGATGTTACCAGTCGATAGTATGGTGCAATTTATCACACGATACCTTAATATAAACCCGGTTTAAGGTAGTTAGTACCGCAGTAGTTCATATAAAACGAAACTACCGTACTACAATAATTTACCCATTACATTTTGGTGATAACCTCACTTAAACTTAAATGTACAAACTATATTTTGTTAAATGATAGTTACACTTGGGAAATTACACACTTTTACATCAAACGAGCATACAAACAGTTAAGCCTTGGTAGAGGGCTACTTTAAACAGAAAATATAGGTTTTTCTGAGAGATTCAAACGTTTACAAACACTTACATACATTTACAACTCGTACTTGCGATAGGTTCAAAACGTTTTGATAACGAACCTCGACACTAAAATACTTATGAATTCACCAGCTTAATGCTGATAAACTCTTTCAAAATAACTTGTATTCTCAGGTCATCAGTAGACAGGTACCGATGCTAGCTTTTGAGAAGATGGAGCGCATTCAAGACTCATCATACTATTTTGATATACATTATATTTTTGGTGTCTAAAACTGTACGGAACACGCTTGTATTAAAATTTTATATTTAATGCAATGGATGATGTTGTTTGCTTATTTACAATTACTGTGTTGTGATACTCTACATGACGTCCTCCGCCCCAGAATGTTTCCGCCATTCTTGGTTTTGGGGTGTGACATTGTTCTTTGGAGAAAGGCTTTGAGATCCAACATTGGCATCTTTTTTGGTGGTTTGGAAGGTACAAAGTTCAACCCTTGCCATTTCATTTCATGGATATACTTCTTAGCTCATTTTTGGTCATTTTGGTCCTTTTAGGTTGGTGATTGGGAGTTAAAGCCGTTTTGGAGCTTGTCTTTGAAGATCTGGATATTTTATGGGTTCATTGGGCATAAAGGTGCAAACATTATGGTGGTTTTGGTCCCATGCATCTATTAAGTCAAGTATTGAGCTCCTTTGAGCTCTAGAGTACCATTTAGCCATTCATGCACATAAAGTTGGCAACTTTATATGATTAACCACCTTGGGGAAGTCAGATTTAATTTTGGATCAAAGTCTTAATGGACTTAGAGATGATTTTGGAAAGTTGGCCATGGTTAGTGAGTATGTTGGGCGTACAAGTTTGTACAACATGATTGCTAAAGTTTCTTTGAGGGGTGTTGTCTCATCTGTCAGACATCTTTCTTAATGGGTCATTAGTTTGTAGGAAAGGATGATGATGAAGATATACAACTTTATTTGTTACATGGTACTAAGGAGTGTCTTCATTGCAAGTAGGATATGCTTTGTACCCTTGCCTAATCCAAATCTATAAACTACTAGAAGCTAGAAAGTTTTTTATTGTCCATAATAACATAACTCTCATCATGAAGAATGTGTTTGTCTCCACATCATTAGTATGTACGCTTGAGTGCCACAAATGTTTAAGCTCTTCCATTAACGACCTAAGGAAAACATCCATGTCCTTACTAGGTGATTTAGTGTCGGGAATCAACAAAGTCAAGATGAAAAATGACTATTCATACAAAGGCATGATGGCAGATTATATACGGTGAGTAAGTACAATCATGTGCTATGTGGATTACACACAATACCAAATGGATTAAAACTATCAGCTTGAAGACCTAGGTGTACGTCACGGGGTTCAATTGAGAAGTCAAGATATTTAATATCAAATGTTTCTAATGCTATCCATCAATGGGATGATGCATCATATCCTCTTCTCATCATCGAGTACTATGACAAATAGTATCTTTTGTAGTGTACCATAAAAAATACAAAATTTTATTCTAGGGGTTACATGACATGTAAGGTCACACCTTATGATTTGATAAGTCAAACACTTTGTTCGCTAAATGTCAGCGACATCACCAAGATCAGCATTAGCACCAACGTCTCAAGTCTATCAGCGTCCGCATGAAGTCAAATTATCTTATGTAAACTTTGTATATTAGGTAATGATACATATAATAATAGAATAGATAGAAGATTCGATATCTTAGACAAAACTGCACAAATGGTCCTTATGGTTTGCTGAAAATTACCACTTTGGTCCAAAAAGTTTTGGACTAGGCCCACAGGTCTAAAGTCTTCATTTTGTTACGAGTTTGATCCAATTTACTTTAAAAAAAAATTAATGATGGTTTTACCCTTTTTTTGTTTTTGCTCATTTATTTATTTATTTAAATATTTTCATAATTAAAAGAAAATTAAAAAAGAAACTAAATCTCTCTCTCTCTCTCTCTCTCTCTCTCTCTCTCTCTCATAAACGACCATTCGTGTTTTTTTAAGACCCAAAAGAAGGCAGCAGCCTCCATTACCCTCGTTGCTACTTCATTCCCTAACCACCAGAAACATCAAGAAACACCCCAACACCACTACCGAGGACCACCTTGCTCCACCACAACATCACCGCCGCCACCACCCGTTGGCCCGCTGCCTTCACCGATCAAACCCAACTCAACACCATTCCTTTCCTTCGTTATTCATCGTACAACAAGAAAGCAGGAGAATGTGAACAGTACCCAACACAAGGCAGCAGAAGGAACGGAAGCGTCATTGCAAGTAGAGGAGAAATCGAACACCAACTTCGATTTTGGGGTGTTCGATCCTTGGCTCCTTGCTCGTCGCAGGCCAGAAAGGGGACCAAGGGAGGTATCGATGATTGCAGATCGTGAGGATGGAGAAGTCTCTCGGTCAAAGAGAGCAAAGCACCGCAGGTGGGAACAACTAGCGAGCAGCCTTGATTTCGGGGTTGCTGGGTCGTGGATGAGTAAGGGGAAACACCCTCGTTTTTTCATCACCTTCATTATTCAATCCACTTCTAAATCAAACCTTTGATAATCAGATATCAATTTTTGACTAACCAAAATTCAAACTAGTTCAAAATCAAGTATTCAATTCGAATCCTTTGTTATCCGAAATCGATTTTAGTCCCGTTTTGCTTCAAGCCTTCATTATCACCTTTGTAAATTGAAAATTAGAGACCATCAAAATCCAATCTTTCGATAAAATAGGCTATATGAATCATATGTTTTGGTCTCATATTTTTGAAGTAAAGTCAAACAAAAATTTAAACAAGATATGCTCATAACTATCAATTGAAATTGATAAATGAGTAAGTGATGGAAATCGATTTTAAGTTTCGATTGTAAGATCCGATGAATAAGCTATGATTCGAGTGCGAGAATTCCCTCAAATTGAGAAAACACTTGAATTTGAATATGAACTGAAGGAACTTTTTGGAATGCAGATCCACTACGTGGTAAATAGATTTGTAAGTTTGTTTCATCTTTGGCAAAATTAATGTTTTACAGGTTTGTTTACTCCATGGCTAAATTAATTTGCAAATGGGAGTATTTTCTAGGGTTTAATGAGAGAGAGAGAGAGAGAGAGTTATTTTCTTTTTTAATTTTCTTTTAATTATGAGAATATTTAAGTAAATAAAAAAACTGGAAAAAAAAAACAAAAAAGAAGGGAAAAATCGTCATCACAAATTCCTTAAAACTAAACTGGACCAAACTCGCAACAAAATGAAAACTTTGGACCTGTGGTGGTAGTCCAAAACTTTTAGGACCAAAGTAGCAATTTTCAGCAAAGCACAGGGTCCATTTGTGTACTTTTGTCATATCTTTATTATGAAGATCGGTTCTTATTATAGATGAGATAAAATCCTTTCAATTATGGGATACACTTGTATAGATTGGTATATAATAAATATTAGGGTAAACCCTAATGTTGTATAGTCTTGGTGACCATCTTTGTGACAAACGATTTTCTTGGAGAAACTAAATCTCTTTATTGGTGAAATACAATTTAGTGAATCCTGTATATTATTTACTTTTCTCTTCTTTATTTTCTTAGTAATTTTGTTATTGTTTGGTATACTTGAAGTGTATCCGATCGATAAAAACTTTCAATTGGTATCAGAGCAGGTTTTTGATACACTCAAGTAATTATGTCGACCTCTTTCAATCCAAAATTGACTGCTTGCAACAAGATCCCTCCGTTTGATGAACACAACTTCTCTGCTTGGAAATCAAAGGCAATGGAAGCTCTTAATGGTGCATCTGATAGTAGAATAAAAGGAATTTTGTAGCAAGATATAATAAGGAAGAGAAAAGGGTGTTGAATCTCGATGTGAAGGCGAACGTTGCTATTGGAAACTCACTTCCTTTTTCTAACAATCGTTTGGTTGAAAACTGCTTAATTTCTCAAGACATGATAATCACACTATCCTCTGCTTTTGAAAATGAAAACTCCTTAGACGATAAAGGTAAGTGTCTCATGGCCCAGACCGTCGAATCTCATGATGACACATCAAATGACATCATTGGGACTCTTGAATTTGATCTTTCTCAAGTTGCTACAGACCTTAAGTCAGAATAGGATGCTACCTCACCATATCAGGTACAAAATCTTGTTAACCACTCTTCTATTGAATACGTAAAATAAATGAAACGATTGATCACTTACACTTTGATTTATCTGTTTCAAACAAAGAAAAATCTTTTCTCAGTTTTGAGTTAAAAAATCTAAAAGAAAAACTCTCCTTCTTTGAAAAATCTCTTTCTCTATTAAAAAAAGTAAAATACTTGTATATCGTTGAAGAATAACTTTGGTCAATATGAAAAAGAAAAAGTTGTTAATCATGCTAAGAACATACAACTTATTTAAAAATATGGGCTTCTTTGCACTTTAATGTCATAAGAATTATTAATGCTTAGAATCCAGATTAGTGTGAAAAAATTCTTGGAGGTAATATCGAAGGCGTTGTTTCTATAATAAATGGCGTTGAGACTAAAAAAAACCTTCTATAATGCTAATTGTTTATCAAAAGATTATAAAAATAGATTTGCAATTTCTCATTTTATAAATCAAACTTTAATTCACACTCATTGCTCAACTAATTCTAATGGTAACACCATATGTGTTTCTCACTTATCTGCTACGAAATTCTTAGCATGTTTTCTCAGTGCTCCATTAGCAACTCTGAACCTGAAGATCAATCAAAGTCTTTTTTTTATGACTCTTTAATACCTCACGAGCCTCATAACAAGGTATCATTTGAGCATGCCATCGATGACATTCCTTATTTCGAAACTAAAACAAGAACTCTTAAATCAAATGATCAAAGTTCTTCTGATTCAACAGTTGAAAAGAAATCAAAATCTAATGTTAAAGGAAAGAATCATGGAATAAAATTTTGTTATTGGTGTGGTGATGCCTCTCACAAAGTCAGCGAGTGCATTTTTGAAAAGAAATCCATCCGCACTGACAACATCGTGATTCGAACTGATTAGTGGATCGAAAAGGGAAAATCTTTAAACTGTCTCCATGATGAATTTTATTATAGCTTTTGTTAGGTGACTCATTACAAGATATGTTAGTGTATATTTATGCTATATTTTTTTTAGTTTCAGAGCTTATTGTATATATTAGTTTCAAGGTAAAGAAAATATTTGGTATTTAGATTGTGGCTACTCAAGACATATGACTGAATTCAAGTCTCTTTTGGAAGGTTTCATAAAGGAGGATGGTCCTATGGTTACATATGGAGATAATGGCAAGGGAGATTCAAATATATTCTCAAAACAAGAAGAAGAAGAAGAAGAAGAAGAAAGGAAGGTTCCTAAGAAAAGGAGATCCTAGAAAAACCAGGATCCCTTCCTATGGATGCTAAGGTAATCAGTGTAATTTCTGGAGGATCTGACATTTTGGGCACCTCTTATTCTATATCAAAAAGACATGCTAAAGCATCAAATATGGAGAAAGATGTAAGGCCATGGAAAAAACACATAGATTACAAAAGAGAAGGAAATCACCTTCAATGAAATAAATAGAATAGACGTCCAGGATCCTCATCATGATGGCCTCGTGGTCAATCATTACATCACCAACCATTTTGTCAAAAGGATCCTTGTTGATGGAGGATCCTCAGTTAACATCATACTCCTAGACACTCTGAAAAGGATAAACATCCCCGAAGCCGAGATACTCAAATGATCCTCCGTGCTAATCGGATTCGGTGGCAAAACAAAACATAACATCGACGAAATAAAGCTATCAATTTACATAGAAGGGATAAAACTTATGCAACCCTTTTGTGTAATCGATATATTGTCCTCCAATAGTGTTATACCATGGATCTACAAGATGAAGTTTATCCCCTCGACATACTATCACTATGTCAAAATGCCCACTCCATGGGGGACAATAAAGATCACAGGTGATCAACAAGAACCCAAGGAATGCTACAAGACTTCGATGAAATCTTCAACAATACCACAACATGGAGAGTAATTAAAGTAAAGTTCTGGAAAGATAGGAGCAAAAAATTCTCCTAGAAGCATGAGGATATGATAGGTATAGACTAGAATATTATAGCACATAAACTTAACATTCATCCTTCTTTCAGACGAATACACCAAAAGAGAAGAAAGTTTGCACCTGAAAGAAACCAGATCATTCAAGAAGAAATAGAAAAGTTCCCCAAAACATGGATGATCAAGGAAGTTAATTTCCCAAAATGGCATGCCAATGTACCTGTAGTACAAAAGAAGAACGAAAAATGGAGAGTATTTGTGGATTATAAGGATCTAACTAAATATGTTATATGTTGTTATTATTAGGTTTATGTCAAGATAACACTAGATATGTTATATGTTGTTATTATTAGTTTTATGTCAAGATAAAACTGGATATATTGTTATTGTTAGTTTTATGTCAAGATAAAACTAGAAACGTTATATGTTGTTATTATTGGTTTTAGGTCAAGATAAAACCTGGTTTTTACTTCAAGATATAGTTGTTATACTGCCTAAATATTATAAAGTTAGGAGTAATGTTTAAAAGCAAAGTCTAGTAACTTAAGGTTTTAGACATGAAGATTCTTTTGTTGTTAGAGCTATAGGAAGTCGTCAAAGTCTACATGAGTAATTGTATTCTAGTAGTTCTTCTGGAAAGATATCGGGAAAGTCGTGTACTTCTGGAATGTTCTTGATGTCCTTCAGTTCCCGACTTGTATCGACGATGTGCGCTAGGAATGCTCGACAATCCTTCCGTAAATACTTTCGAGCTTGGATGCACGAAATGATACGAAGGTTTGTACTTGATTTGTCGCCGTAAATCACTAATGCTTCGTTGTTAGGGAGATTAAGACGAACTGCTTTTTCAAAACACATGATGTCGGTGCGAAGAAGACTTAACCAATCCATGCCGACTATGACGTCGAAACTTTTAATAGGGACCGGCATGAGATTGATTGGGAAAGAATGACCGTCTAAAGTTAACGTACAGTCCTTGTATATGTAGTTAGTGTTTTCGGTTTTTCCGTTGGCCATCTCTACAGTGAATGATTTTTCTAGCTTGCTAGGTTTAGGTTTAAGCAAGTGAATAAAGTTTTGACTCACAAAGCTTCTCTCCGCTCCACTATCGAATAATATGCATGCATATGAATTATCGAGGAGGAACGTACCAACAACTACAGTTGGGTCAGCTACAGCTTCGTCGTGGCCTATAGTCAAAAATCGTCCCACACCGCCGGTGCCTTCTGCCTTAAGGCAGTTCCTCTTGTAGTGGCCCACCTCGCCACAACCGTAGCAAGTCTGGCCTATACCCGCACTGGGAACTTGAGTGATCGGCTTTGCGGGATCCTTGCAGAAATGGGATGTGTGTCCCTTTCTGTTGCAGTTGGCGCACTGCATTTCCCGACAAGGTCCATGGTGGTGGTAAGTGCATTTGGTGCACTTTGGAAGGTTACCTACATAAGGCTTTGTTGGGTAGGTATTTGTAGGAGTTGTAGTAGGTACCGTGGCAACATTCACTGAAACCAGTTGTTTCTTTCCGGATTCTTGGGAAGACCCACCCTTCCGTTTATTCCATACTCTCTTCCTATTGTTGTTGTTGTTGTTGTTGTTCTTGTTGTTGTTGTTTCCTTTCTGTGGTTCTGGTGCAGAAACGGTTGAGTTCTGATGACCTCCGTAGTCAATCAGAGATTGTGCCAGTTCCTTAGCACTTTCAAAGGTGTCAGGTTTGGAAGCTAACACGCTTGACCGTATTTGGGGCGTCAGTCCCCATATGTACCTCTCTATTTTCTTGCTCTCGGGAGCAATCATATTTGGGCAAAGGATTGCCAGATCGCAGAATCTGTTGGTATAAGTTGCGATGCCAGTACCAACCATTCCGAGAGTCCAGAGTTCGTGTTTGAGCTTTTGAATCTCTCCCCGTGTAACACCGAAAATTTAAAACCAATTTTTCATTTTTTTTTATAAAACATAATTCCATTAATATTCATAAAAACAACCATTTAATTGTTCAACAAAACAGTACAAAATCCCAAGATCGACATGTCAAACTCCAAACGTGTGTGTACGGATCAAGCCGGCGCCTTCCCGCGGTCGTCACTAGTACCTGAAACAAATAACATCAACACTGTAAGCACAAGGCTTAGTGAGTTCCCCAAAATACCACATATAACACATATTTGCCACTCTAGGCTATAACTCTGTGGGTTCGTGCACCCAAACTCTGTGAACCCTCAGGTTCTAACTCTGATAAACATGCACCACATAAATCACATAGAATCATGCAGTACAACACATAACATACATAGCATACAAATACTCTATCACATAGCTCTGGTTACCTACTCAAGGTAAGGTATAGTGAGAAGACTCACCTTGTGTGTTTCGGTAAATCGTAACCCTGAAATCGCTAACACTCAATCCGCCGAGCTGTAGTCCCCCTATAGCACAATACATCTCTAATTAACACTTTCCCAACTAGGGTTGACCACACTATAACAAGTCACTCTTGGTCAACGCTGGTCAACGGTCAACGGTCAACTTTGACCGGACTCGGCGAGTGCACTATGGCGACTCGGCGAGTCTATGCGCATGCACCAATTTCCATGGAACCCTCCCTTGACACGTCGAGCATTTCCCCCAACTCGACGAGCTCCACCTGGCACGAGTGGTGGGGCCACCACGACTCAACTCGCCGAGTCTCAAGAACAACTCGGCGAGTCCAGTTTGACTCGGTCCACCTGTCCTTCCTGTCTCCCCTTGACTCACTGAGTTCACCTTTCCCAACTCGGCGAGGCCACCCGCTGAGTGGTCGGGCAACATTCATGCTACTCGCCGAGTCTGTTCTTCGGACTCGGCGAGTCCGTGCCATGCACTGACTCAATTTTGCTCTAAAGGTCAGATCCAGTCCATTAACCCATAGATCCAGTACCTCCATGCTTATTTAGCACGTAAAGTCACAATCTTGATGCATAAATAACCTCTACATGATCACAAATGATGTTTTTGACTCAAATACTTCAACACAAGGTCAAGGGCTCCATTTCCACCCATAAAGCTTGATGAGTGAGGCCATCTGGACCTCTATGGATCCAGATCCATGGTCTCAACTCAAAGAGGGAACCAAAGGGGCACCAAATCACCCCATAAATGACCACATTAAACCCTAAATTGCATCAAGCTTCACCAAACAGAGAATGGTCCGAAAATAATACCTCTAGAGTGATGATCCAAGCTCCAAACCCACGAAATAGCAACCTCCTTTGCTTCCTCTTGCCTAGGGCCTCCTTCTTCTTGCTAAACAACACACCTAAGATCAAGATTGGCTCTCTTCCCTTCACAAAACGCTCAAGAACTCTAGGGACACTCTCTGGGGGTTGGATGAGCACAAATGATGGCCATAAGGCCCTTTAAATAGGCCTCAAACCCGGAGATTTAGGGTTTCATTACACAGCGCAGACTCGCCGAGTCCAAGCGCGCACCAGTGATCAATTCCGCGTCCCTACTCGGCGAGTCTGAGCCCCAACTCGCCGAGTCCTTCTCACAATATAACAAAATTTAAACTTACAAGATACCTGGTAAAATCCGGATGTTACAACTCTCCCCCACTAGAACTGGACTTCGCCCTCGAAGTCTCGCTCTAAAACAGCTCCGGATGCTGCTCCCGCATCATACCCTCCGGTTCCCAGGTCATCTCTGATCCCTTCCGATGTTGCCACTGAACCAATACCAGAGGTACCTCCTTGTTTCTCAAAATCTTGATCTTCCGATCCCTAATAGCCACTGGTCTCTCCGCATAGTTCAGGCTCGCATCTACCTGAATATCCTCTAGTGGAACCACTGCCGACTCATCGGCTATACATTTCCTCAACTGCGATACATGAAAAGTGTTGTGAATCTGCCCCAACTCAGCTGGTAACTCCAGCCGATAGGCTACCCGGCCTACCCTGGAAATCACACGAAACGGGCCTATAAACCGGGGCCCCAATTTGCCCCTCCTCCTGAACCGGATCACTCCTTTCCAAGGAGAGACCTTCAGGAGAACAAAGTCGCCGACCTGAAATTCCAGTTCGGACCGGCGTCTATCCGCGTAACTCTTCTGTCGGCTCTGAGCGGTCAGTAACCTCTGCCTGACCAGCTGTATCTACTCTGTCGTCTGATTCACGATCTCTGTACTGCCCATTACCCTTTGCCCAACCTCTCCCCAACATATGGGAGTCTGACACCTCCTACCATACAACAGCTCAAAGGGCGGCATACCAATGCTCGAATGATAGCTGTTATTGTAGGAAAACTCCGCCAAAGGCAAATACGTTTCCCAACTACCCCCAAAGTCCAGTACATAAGCTCGAAGCATGTCCTCGAGTTTCTGTATCGTCCGCTCACTCTGACCGTCGGTCTGGGGGTGGTATGCGGTACTAAAATGCAGCTTAGTACCCAACTCCTCATGAAATTTCTTCCAAAAACGGGAAGTGAAACGCACATCGCGATCTGAAACAATCGAGATCGGCACCCCATGCCGAGATACAACCTCCCTCACGTAAATCTCCGCCAACTTCTCCGCTGAAGAACTCTCACTGATGGCAAGAAAGTGAGCGCTCTTTGTCAACCTATCCACGATCACCCAAATTGCATCAACTCCTCTGGCAGTCCTCGGCAATTTGGTGATAAAGTCCATCGTGATCTGTTCCCACTTCCACTCGGGAACCTCCAATGGCTGCAACTTGCCATGCGGTCTCTGGTGTTCGGCCTTTACCCTTCGACAGGTCAAACACCTCTCGACAAACCATGCTACATCCCTCTTCATACAGGGCCACCAATACTCCTTCCTTAGGTCCAAATACCATCTTCGTGGCCCCGGGGTGGATCAAAAATTTCGATCTATGAGCCTCCTCCATCAATGTAGCACGGGTACCACCCACAAACGGTACCCAGATCCTGCCCTGATAAGTCATAAGGCCTCAACTATCCGATATAAACTCAGAAACCATCCCAACAACCCGCTCTCTCTTCTGCATCTCCGGACGCACGGCCTCGGCCTGAGCCCCACGAATGGCGTCCAGAACTGGAGCTATCACGGTCAATCTCAAACATACATCTCGCAGGGGAGTACCCTCCGCCCTGCGACTCAATGCGTCGGCTACCACATTAGCCTTGCCCGGGTGGTACAAGATCTCGCAATCATAATCCTTGACCACGTCTAACCATCTCCTCTGCCGCATATTTAGGTTAGGTTGATCCATCAAGTACTTCAAACTCTTGTGGTCCGTGTAAATCATACAACGAACCCCATACAAGTAGTGTCGCCAAATCTTGAGGGCGAACACTACTGCCCCCAACTCCAAATCATGTGTGGGGTACCTCGTCTCGTGAGGCTTCAACTGCCTCGATGCATAAGCTATCACATGACCCTTCTGCATCAATACCGCTCCCAATCCTAGGATCGATGCATCACAGAATACCACAAAACCTTCCATACCTTCCGGAAGGGCTAATACTGGAGCTTCACACAACCTCTGGCGAAGCGTCTCAAAGGAGGTCTGCTGCTCGGGACCCCATGCAAATGTCACACCCTTCCGGGTCAATCTGGTGAGTGGGACCGCAATCTTGGAGAAATCCTTAATAAACCTCCGATAATACCCTGCCAACCCAAGGAAACTTCGGATCTCAGAAGGTGATCTCGGCACCTCCCACCTCATCACTGCATCAACTTTGGCCGGATCGACCAATATCCCTTTCTGGTTAACGAGATGTCCCAGGAACTGGACCTCCCGCAACCAGAAATCACACTTGGAAAACTTTGCGTAAAGTTTCTCCGCTCTCAAAACCCCAAGCACCTCCCTCAAATGCTCCTCGTGCTGCTCTCGGGATCTCGAATATACCAGAATGTCATCAATAAAAACAATCACCGACCGATCCAACATCGGCCGACATACCCTGTTCATGAGGTCCATGAACACAGCCGGGGCATTGGTGAGCCCAAAAGGCATCACCACAAACTCATAATGCCCATAACGAGTCCTGAATGCTGTCTTCTGGACGTCCTCGTCCCGCACTCTCACCTGATGGTAGCCCGACCTCAAATCAATCTTAGAGAACCAAGATGCTCCCTGTAGCTGATCGAATAAATTGTCGATCCTCGGCAGCGGGTAACGGTTCTTGACCGTCAGCTTATTCAATTCCCGATAATCAATACACATGCGATGCGAGCCATCCTTCTTCTTCACAAACAGGATGGGTGCTCCCCACGGCGAGCTACTCGGCCGAATAAACCCCTTCCCCAGCAACTCCTGAAGTTTCAAGGATAACTCCTGCATCTCTGGAGGCGCAAGGCGATACGGCACCTTAGCAATAGGCGCGGCTCCAGGAACCAAATCGATGCCAAACTCCACTTGCCTCACGGGAGGCACACCTGGTAACTCTTCGAGAAATACATCTGGAAACTCCCGCACTACCGGAACTTCATCCACAGAGCCCGGTCTCTCAGAGATCACTCGCGTATCCATCACATACGCTACATAACCCTTACAGCCCTGCTGTAAACACTGCCTCGCCCTAGCAGCCGAACAAAAGGCTGATCCAGAACGTGTACCCTCTCCGTATACTGAAAGAACTCCCCCACTAGGATCTCGTATAGTCACCAGCTGACGCTCGCAATCGATAACCGCACCGAATCGGCTCAACCAGTCCATGCCCACTATAACACAGACATCACCCATCGCAATAGGAATCAGGTCGATCGGAAACTCAACCCCGAAGATCTCCAATACACATCCCCGGAAGACCTCTGTAGCACAAATCACTCTGTCGGCGGCTATGGAAACCCACAGGGGCCGACTCAATGCCCCACGACTAACACTGATACGCTGACTAAATGCCAAAGACACAAAAGATCGACTCGCACCCGAGTCAAATAACACTAAAGCAGGTACAAAATTCACAAGGAAGGTACCTATGCATAGCATAATATAAGCATAATATCTCAACACCATAAATAAATAATGAAAAGGAAACATACCAGCCACAACGTCGGGTGCAGCGCGGACCTCTTCCGCAGTCAGCTGGAAGGCTCTTCCCCGAGCCCTCGGTGCCTCGGCCTTCACGGGCCGACTCTCTGTAGCAGCAGCTCTGATGGCGGCGGGAGCAGACCCCTGAGATGCCCCGCGCAGCAGCGGACACTCCGCCTTCCGGTGTCCAGTCTGGTTGCAGTGGAAGCACGCTGCAAATCCCTTGGGGCAGTCCTTAGCCATATGCCCCTCCTTGCCACATTTGTAGCAAGACCTTGCCCGACAGACACCATCGTGACCCTTGCCGCACTTCCCACAAGTGCGGCCCTTCTGGCTCCCGGGTCTGGGATCAGCGGGCTTGGCCCGCTTGGCTGCCGGCTGGGACTGTGCCGGCCGCCGATCCCTCCCCAGAGACTCCGCCTCCTCCCTGGCCTGAGTCTCAAGCTCAATCTCCCTCTTCCGAGCATTTGCCTGAAGCTCGGCAAATGTCCGGTACGAGGAGTTCGCAGCGAACTCCCGAATATCCCGCCTCAGAATGCTCAGGTAACGGCTCATACGTGCCTGCTCGGTGGACACGTGCTCAGGGCAGAACATTGCCCTCTCATGAAACATCCTCGTAATCGCTGTAACTGACTCGGTACCCTGCTTGAGGGTTAGAAATTCCTGCGCCAGACGTTCCCTCTCCACCTGAGGAACGTACTCATCTCAGAACATGGTAGTGAACCTCTCCCAAGTCACTGCCGAAAGCTCAGTCGGTGTGAAATGCGCAGTCACAAACTTCCACCAGTCCTTCGCTCCCAAGCGAAGCTGGTTCAGCGCGAACCGAACCTTCAAATGCTCAGGGGACGAGCAAGTAAAGAAGCATCCCTCCATATCAGATATCCACCTCATAGCTGCCACCGGATCCTGCATACCATCAAACTCTGGTGGCTTGGTGTTGCTGAACTCCCTAAACAACATCGCATCACCCCCCTGGGGTCTCGCCGCAGCAATCGCTGCGGTAGCCACTGCAACCGCAGCCTCAGAAAGAGCGGCATAGCGCTCATCAAACGTCTCAATCAAAGCGGTCTTAATAGACCCGAACATCTCTGGTATCTCAGCTCTGATGACCGCAGCCACCTCCTCATGAATGATCTGTCGAATCTCCTCATCACTAGATCCGGCATCCTCCGGCATATGACGTGTCCTCACCATGATCAACCTCTGAAATACAACATGCGATAATTAGAACTCACTCGAACACTCTTACATTCAACAAACCACCCCTCCTTGATTCTTGGCATCCCCCGATTCTTATTTGGACTGTGTACCGCACCGGTGCTTTTAGTAGTACGGGCCCAATACTACTGTCCGCACCGTCTCAGTACACACCCCAAATCGTCCTCTTCGGATCCCAGTCCCCAAGTACTCTATTATACTTAAATCACTCTGAAACAGATCTCACACAAAGCCCTAGCTGCTTCCTAATTATTCTCAGCGTCTCATAGCAGCTCACCATTCCCTAAGCTAAGGCATCACAAAACAGGCCACTCTAGTCCTATCAGCAATACCTAGCCTACTCTAGCATGCAACCACATCACAGTAATAATTATTACATAACAAAAGATATTTTGATAATTCACCGTTCGGGCGCTGACTGATCGTACACACGTTTCTTCCTGGAAAACCCTTTACTCTTAGAAAATGTTGGTTTTTATTTTGAAAATATCTCTTTAATTCCTCAGTTTGAGTTCAAATACCCCCGAAGGTGTACCTGAATCCCTCAAACCAAGGCTCTGATACCAATTTGTAACACCGGAAATTTAAAACCAATTTTTCATTTTTTTTTATAAAACATAATTCCATTAATATTCATAAAAACAACCATTTAATTGTTCAACAAAACAGTACAAAATCCCAAGATCTACATGTCAAACTCCAAACGTGTGTGTACGGATCAAGTCGGCGCCTTCCCGCGGTCATCACTAGTACCTGAAACAAATAACATCAACACTGTAAGCACAAGGCTTAGTGAGTTCCCCAAAATACCACATATAACACATATTTGCCACTCTAGGCTATAACTCTGTGGGTCCGTGCATCCAAACTCTGTGAACCCTCAGGTTCTAACTCTGATAAACATGCACCACATAAATCACATAGAATCATGCAGTAAAACACATAACATACATAGCATACAAATACTCTATCACATAGCTCTGGTTACCTACTCAAGGTAAGGTATAGTGAGAAGACTCACCTCGTGTGTTTCGGTAAATCGTAACCCTGAAATCGCTAACACTCGATCCGCTGAGCTGTAGTCCCCCTATAGCACAATACATCTCTAATTAACACTTTCCCAACTAGGGTTGACCACACTATAACAAGTCACTCTTGGTCAACGCTGGTCAACGGTCAACGGTCAACTTTGACCGGACTCGGCGAGTGCACTATGGCGACTCGGCGAGTCTGTGCGCATGCACCAATTTCCCTGGAACCCTCCCTTGACACGTCGAGCATTTCCCCCAACTCGACGAGCTCCACCTGGCACGAGTGGTGGGGCCACCACGACTCAACTCGCCGAGTCTCAAGAACAGCTCGGCGAGTCCAGTTTGACTCGGTCCACCTGTCCTTCCTGTCTCCCCCTTGACTCACTGAGTTCACCTTTCCCAACTCGGCGAGGCCACCCGCTGAGTGGTCGGGCAACATTCATGCTACTCGCCGAGTCTGTTCTTCGGACTCGGCGAGTCCGTGCCATGCACTGACTCAATCTTGCTCTAAAGGTCAAATCCAGTCCAATAATCCATAGATCCAGTCCCTCCATGCTTATTTAGCACGTAAAGTCACAATCTTGATGCATAAATAACCTCTACATGATCACAAATGATGTTTTTGACTCAAATACTTCAACACAAGGTCAAGGGCTCCATTTCCACCCATAAAGCTTGATGAGTGAGGCCATCTGGACCTCTATGGATCCAGATCCATGGTCTCAACTCAAAGAGGGAACCAAAGGGGCACCAAATCACCCCATAAATGACCACATTAAACCCTAAATTGCATCAAGCTTCACCAAACAGAGAATGGTCCGAAAATAATACCTCTAGAGTGATGATCCAAGCTCCAAACCCACGAAATAGCAACCTCCTTTGCTTCCTCTTGCCTAGGGCCTCCTTCTTCTTGCTAAACAACACACCCAAGATCAAGATTGGCTCTCTTCCCTTCACAAAACGCTCAAGAACTCTAGGGACACTCTCTGGGGGTTGGATGAGCACAAATGACGGCCATAAGGCCCTTTAAATAGGCCTCAAACCCAGAGATTTAGGGTTTCATTACACAGCACAGACTCGCCGAGTCCATACCTTGGACTCGCCGAGTCCAAGCGTGCACCAGTGATCAATTCCGCGTCCCTACTCGGCGAGTCTGAGCCCCAACTCGCTGAGTCCTTCTGACAATATAACAAAATTTAAACTTACAAGATACCTGGTAAAATTCGGATGTTACACCCCGTGGGCAGTATTCTCTCATCATCATGGCTTTGAGGCTCTCCCAGCTTATGGAGTTTGCCACTATTAGGGTAAGTACTTTAACATGGTCGTTCCACCAAGCTAAAGCTCTATCAATGAGTGTGAAGGTTGCAAACTTGACTTTGCTGTGCTCGGGGCAGGAGCAGATTTCAAATACTGATTCTGTCCTTTCAATCCACTGTCTCAGAGCCATCACACCACCAGTTCCATAAAACATATGGGGTTTGGCATTAGTAAAGTCCTTATAAGTGCATTCTCGGGGTTGCCCATGACTCTCGCCATGGTTGGATAGGTGTGTGCCAGTTCTCAAGCCATTAGTACTCGAGTTATTGAGTTGTGACATGGCAGCTGCTACCATTGCGGTGACTACTGCTTGGAACATGATAGCATCAAATTGAGGAGGTGGAGGTGGTGGTGGTATCGGTGTTTCATTGATAGGGTTACGTCTGGTATTCCTGTGTGGCGGCATCTTTAACTATACGTTTAAAAGATGATGATATGGATAAGAATAAGTGAACAATGAATGTGTCTCATGAACCAAATTGCTATAGTTCAACAACAGATGATAGCATGAATCTTAAAATAGAAGAATGAAAGTTATTTGTAAGACTGAAAGTATGAAACAAGTATTTGGTCTCTCGACGACTTTTCAAGGTTTGAACGAAATACTCAACGTAGTAATAATAGCGTCACTTATATTAATATAAAAGTTGATGCAACGATCTTGAAAATTTGACCCCTATAAGGGTCTCTAATTACAAAGTTCGAGAAATTTAAAGACTTTTAGCCGAGGTCCTAAGTTATAACAAAATTTGAGGTTTTCACAAGTACTACTTGTGACGTGTGTTGCACTTGGAGCTCGATTATGCATCTGATTGCTTCGACTCCATAAGACGCCTATCAAAGGCGGCTTGTTGTTCCCTCAATTCTGCGAAGGCTGCATTCGCTTGTGCTTGGAATGCTTCGGCGCGAAGGTGGATGTCGTTCTGCAACATCTCCAGGCGGTTGATATCGGCCATGTGGACTTGTACTTCCACGTTGACCTCTCGGATTCGGTTTGCTTGAACCCCCGATTGGTAGGACTGGTTGGCCAATTTACCTATCATTGCTGGAAGTGCTCGGTCGGCTGAACCTCCGTCCCTGATGTTGTAGAAGTCTCGACACATTCCGTAAGGAGAGCGTATCCCTTGTTGTTGGCTCCAGTGGACGAGGTGACTTCCCCAAACGGGAGTCGGTCCTAGAAAGTTCCTTCTAATGGGTGGAGGGTTGACTATTTCTAGTTCCGAGTCCGTCCCGGAGTCGTCCCCGCCATCCGACTCAATGGGCTCTTCGTCCTCCTCCGGATCCTCTTCAATCCATCCTCCGTTGCCTTGTTGTGGGTAGTAGGGGTCTCCAGGCGGGTGAAATCCAGCCATTTGACTATACGAGAATAGGGTTATAAGATTTGAATAAAACTTTAGACATGTAATACTAATTAATCTAGTGTATGCACCAAATACTCCTATAGTATTTAATTTGCACGTTAGATACTAGTGTCTATTTTGTTAAGTTTTGACTTGTTGCTCACTACAATCATTCCTTAACATACGTTAGTCAAATTTCGGATAAACATAGTTGATCAAGCTATATTCGTCCCAAATTTGATTACATATCTCGAGAATTAGTCGTAGTGTCCAACTTGTCCTAATACTTTTTGTATAGTTCTTATCATAAAAATGTGTCGTTGTATGCATGTATTTCGGATTTTTATAACCTAAAATAATCTATTTATGTGAAATAAGGATTTTAGGTACAAAAACTTTTGTCAGAGACTTTGAGTCCCTAAGCATTTATAGTTTGTATATCTTATGAGGTTCGATATACTTAGTTCACTATAAACATTGCTCTGATACCAATCTGTCACACCCCCAAACCTAAACGGCGGAAACGTTCGGGGGCGGATGACTTCATGTGGTAACGTAACAAATGAATACATAGTAAAGAAAGCAATACAACCATCATATATATAATTAAAAGTTTACATTTTTCAAAAGTTACATGTTCAAAACCAATTACAATATGATGTCAAAATATGAGATTAAACTGGCGCCGCAGCATCCCTTCATCAAAAGCATAATGATACCTGTAGTTACTGAATCCCTGGGACATACAAGTAATTTTGAAAGAGTAGATCAGCATTTAAGCTGGTGAGTTTCATAAGTATTTAATGACAATGTTTGTATGAAATGAAATGTCTTGTCCTTGTTTGTTTGTGTTTAGAAAATCCTATATTTTCTACTAGTATAAAAGTAGTCTTCCTTCAAGACCAAAGTTTGTTTCCAAAAATGTATGTAAGTGTAAAAATAACCAATATGTTTGAAAACCTCGTAAATCAATGTATTTTTAATACCTCATGTGAGTTTTATAACCATACTATTGACTCAGAATGCCTATACACAACGTTCTTCAGGCGTTGGAATGTTATGACGTTTGTCACCCCAAATGGTGGAATGTAGCTAACAGTCAAGGCGCGGGTTGTCAAGCCCATATAGATCTATACACAAACACCATGCTCCCCCTCCAAGGGATTCTGGTATATAATACAGGACTTGAAATGTGTACTCGAACGTACGTGAAGTTAATGTCTCACAGAACCGTAGTATAAAAACAGATTTACGTGTTAAAATGTTCGTTTGCTCTTGTATATGAAAGTGATTTCTTGAAAATCGTGTTTCTAGTATGTAAAAGTTAGCAATATCCTCATAAAACTATACCTATTATAGTTTTCTAAAAGTGTGCCTCGTTTGTTTTAGAATATCTAGAAAAGGAATCACTTGTTATGAAAGCATAGATATTTGTAGAGCCTAAGATAGACACATATACATTAAATCTAGGGAGAATGTTTAGTTTATACATGCATTACAACAATTTATAGTTTTAAAGATAGAATGCTATTGTAATATATTTTGTATACGGGAGTTCCCTATACAGTTTATAAATCACATATGATTCTACTTAATAAAAGTATATAATAATCTTTATATATAACACCCGATAGTAGTCGTGTGTTTTACTTGTATTCACCCCCCCCCCCTAGAAAGCATATAAAAGCGTTTAGAATATTTAAAAAGGGTTAATTAAGGGGTATGAACTCACTTGAAAGTTTGAAGATAGCGAGATGGAAAAACCGGGCAGAGTTTCGTCTCGAGAAACGGATTTTTCTTGGGATTCTCGGGAATCTCGGGAGTAAAATCGACCTTCGGGACTTGAGCAAAATGACCAGTGCTTCGAGTTAGTGAGGGCACGGAAATCGAGGCAATATCGTGAGAGAAATGAGAGAGATGGGGTGGATTTCCCGGAACCCTCGCATCTCTATTTATAGGAGGCTGAGAGGCCTCGTTACGCGGGGCGTACGCACGTACGTTGGGCGTACGCGTACGTCATGCGTGACCAAGTCCTCGACTGCCTCGGAGCTCGGATGGGACGGGTCGGTGGTTCGCACAGGCGCGACGTGGACGATCCGAGGCAAAGGCCTTCACGTACACGGGGCGTACGGGGTTACGCGACGCGTAACTCGGATGAGTACGCTGACTCCCCCTTCGGATAATACCGGATTTTGATTTAAATAAATATATAATTTATTTAATAAACTTCAAAAATTCATATCTTCTTCATACGAACTCCGTTTTCGACGTTCTTTATATCCCTGCGAAGGTGAGACCATACTCTACAACTTTCGTTTAGATTCCATCGGCAAATTCCGAAATTATTTTTATTATTTAATTATAAAATGTCGTGATTAAGAAATTTCTTTAAACAAATCATAACTTCTTTATCTGACGTCGGTTTTTGCCAGACTTTTTACCGCTGAAATACCATTGTCGAGACCTTCGATTCTTGTTTAGGTCATTCCGGCCAAAAGTCGTTCGATCTCCGATTCGAGTTTTTAGTTGTCTGTTGCTAAGCCGAATTTGAAAAAAATCTTAACTTCAATATACAAAGCCGGATTTGGGCATTCTTTTTACGTACGATCCCGGTTTAATGATATAAAACATAGTAGGTAGTTAAATAGAAACTTTTTGGACATTTTAATAGCAACGTTAATTTTATTGACTCAAAAGTGGTTACAATACTTCACCTATTAGGCCATTACAAAGAGTTGAAATATCGGGTTGTCACAGTTTTAGACATGAAGATGCTTTTGTTGTTAGAGCTATAGGAAGCCGTCAAAGTCTACATGAGTAATGGTATTCATCAACTAAGATTGGGGATCTTAGCCGAAATCCTCTGAACTGTAACCATTAATCCCGTATGAGCGAGGAAGTCGTGTATAACTAGTATACGAGTTGACCACCCCACTTGTGACTGTTAGCTACAGTCAACCAAAAACATGTGATGAACTATCCTTTTATTTGTTATTGTTACAACGTCGATGAAGCGTACAGTGTTGTTTCTCATGTTAAATCATGAGTGTATTTGTTCTCATGATAAATCATGAGTGTATTGTCCTATCAGAGGTATTATGTCATAGCAGCGGTTACAGGCTCATGGTAGCAAATTGTTAGAAACATTATACCTTGTCGTATACAAGTATTAATGTTAAGTATAAGTTTTCCCCTACTTATACCTTAAGATTAAGAAATGTTTAGGTATAACACTTAATTGATAAGTATACAATTATACCTAATGTTGGAGAGTCAAAATGATACTTTGAAAACTATACTTTTGAATGTGTAAAAATGTATTATTTTATGGAGTCAAAACCTATGGACTCACCAACTTTATGTTGACGTATTTTAAAATGCATGTGTTTTCAGGAACTTGAAAAGCGGGTATGTATTTGAACAGGAGAAGTTTTACTAGTATCTTTCTGTTCTTTAAGGTATGTCATAGTCGGATATTATGTAATAAATACTAGGAAAAACAATAATGTAAATTTCAATCATCAATAAAGGTATGTATTTTCTTTAAGTATTGTTCAATGTATGTTATATAACTGTGATACGAAAAATGACGTTACACTACCCGGTGTTTCCGCCGACGGCCGGGGTGTGGCAATACTTAATATTTTGGACTGTTTTTTTAAAAACAACATCCTTCTTTATATTGATCACTTTCTTTATCTTTACAAGTGACCACACCTCTTCAGCAGATTTTGCAAGAACTGCATGAATTCTGATCTTCATATGTGTTCCGTCATCCTTTACTTTGAATTTACTTTCAGCTTTGAACTGGGGCATGATGGACATCATCTCATTGTTCGGAAAATCCAATTGGCTTGCATCAATATTCGTAACTATGTAGCTCTATTTTGGCTTCTTTTCGAATGAATACATATGATTGAATGCAACCCTGGCTTTGATTGTTTTGTAGTTATAACGCTTTGATGGATCACCTTTATTCATGCCTGGAGGATCACTTGCTCTTTGGGTCATTATGCTTTGTATCAATCTCATCCTATCCAGTTCAGCTTCAGCCTCAGCTCTCTTTTCTTCCTTTGACTCCTCTACCAAAAGAGTTTTTTCTCTTGCTTTCGAACCTGGATCTTCTATTATTTCTTTAGTTTTTGAGCCAATTCCACAAACATCAGCAGATTTACCAATCTCAATACCGTTCAGAATTGGTATTGTAATTGGCATAGTTGTTACCACTGTTGAAGTAATCGAACCAGAAGTTGCTATGATTGGCTTTGAAGTTGGAATATTTGAAGAAAATACCTTTCCCACCACCTTCTCTTCATTACCACCGACCATCGAATCTTCACCCTTCCTTTCTCCCCCTTGCACCCCTGTAAAAACAGGCGGGGCATCTGTTGTTGGAAGAAGGCTGGAAATACGAGAAAGAGGAGCCAATTGTTTGAGAAGTATATCTTAGAATTGAGAAAATGTTTTCAACAGAACAGCCGAAGATAATTGAGAAAATGAGACTGGCTTTGAAGATAATTCTTTGAGCTCCTTTAACAAAGCGATGACCTCTAAAAATTTTTGTTTTCAGTTGTAGAGATTTGAGATAGTTGTGACAACCCGAATTTTTTTTTCTTTAAAGACACAATCAATCAATTCAAATGAGTGTCAGACTCATTGGAAATGAGTTCTACCCCGGTTAAAGGCCATTCTAAGGAGTTTTGAGCCTAATGCACTTAAGGAATAAGTGTTAAAAAGTACCTGCTAGAACCACAGTCTAGCAAATCGAACCATAACCCCATCTAAATGAGTTCATGGCCACAAGACCATGAGTTTACAGCCGTAAACTCATGTGGCCGTAAACTCAAGAGCATATATATGGCATTTGGTCATTTCTAGTCATTTATCTCATTCCTTGGCCGATTTTCTTCATTCTCTCTCAACTATCATCCAACTTTCCTCCTAGATATTCAAAATATGTAAGTATTCTTCCTAGATTTTTTGATACATCTCTTAATCTAGTATCCTTACATGATTTCATCCATGGAAATCACTCTTTTCTTAGATCTCCAAGTTTCACCAAGAACACCAAGAACACACACTGGTGTTCTTGGCTAATATAAACTATTTAAAGTTTCAAGATCGTAAGTACTCTTCCCTATACTTCATATCCAGTTAGGACTTATGATTAGAGACTTGAAACACACATTTTCCCCAAGAACACCATGAGTTTACGACCCAAGATCTTCTTTGGCCGTAAACTCAATGTTTGGGCATATTTGAGCCCTAAATCCTATAAGATGAGAAGCTAGTGACCCATAACCCTTCCTTGATGTTTATAAAACCTTAAACTCCACTTAAATCCATAGATGGTCATGAGGTTATGGCTGTAAACTCCTTAGGACCGTAAACTCTTTAAAAACCTCAATGAAGGTGGTCTTTCACATCCTAGTGTAGAGCAAAAGTCCCTAAAACTTCCCAAGCCTTCAAACTTACACTCATACATGAGTGACCATGATTTTACGGCCATAAACTCCCTTGGGCCGTAAACCCATCGCCGTAAACTCATGTTGGTGTCATTCTACCCTCCTTTGACGAACACATGGGATTCTAACACTTAGTCAAAGTGTTTCACAGTCCCTGAAGGTGTTCTCTTTCATATAGTTGCTTATAAACACTATATTCATGCCAATATGTGTCATTATATGTCATTTTGGACTTGTTGTGTCCCGGGACTTCATTCGTGGAACTTCTCATCCTTACACGCATACCCTTTTGAATCACCCACATCAGGTGAGTTCATACCCCGAAATGAATTTTTTAAACTGTTTTAAATGCTTTTAGGGGAGGGGGGATACAGTTTGAACACAATGATAATTGTGTAAATTTTTGTTATATACATCTTTCAAAAGGTTGCTTATGTCTTTCTAAGTGATGAAAACATTTCAAAAACTCTTTTAAAGTTATGTTACTTTTTAGTTTATCAAAAGTCCATATTTAAAGTACAAGCATAAGTTAGTAGTAAAACGAGTCTTTTCAACAATAATTCAACTTAAACACTAGTAAACTATAATGGGTATATTTTAGAGAGTCAGTTCGTACTAGATACAATACACGATAACATAAGAGAACACACAATAAAGAGAAACAAGGAGGAAGATACAATACACGATAACAGAAAGAACATACAATAACAGAACAAACATAATAAGGTGCTATAGGATGGAACAATTACAAAATATAACTATACCAATGAATCACTAACGCATTGTTCTAAATAAAAGGTGATACTTATATTGGGTATACATGATCATATAATATTAATGTGGATGTTCACGGCTAACAATTGATTGTAGAGGTCGCGTTTGGCTCGTAGAATCTTTGGACAAGGAGAGCGTTTAGTATGGGATCTAGCCATCACATTATATCTTAATACTCAATTTAAGGAAATTAGTACAACAGTAGTCACTTTATAAAATACTTCAGTACTTACATTTTACAAACAACAAACAGAAAAGTTGAGTCTAGTACATTCAGTAGAAAAGGACCAGAATGCTAACCTTATGATTCCTTAATGTATACATTAAGGGATATATACAAATAGTGTCTGATATGTAAGAGGATGTGTACCTTTCTGCTTCATTTCCTATTCCTTGTTTGGTTGTGGGCTTAGAGCAGATTCACCTAACCTATTATATATTCGATTTTAGTTATATATATGTTCTGTATACATTAAGTCATCATAAGGGGTACCATGTATGGGTCAAGTCATAGGACACTAATTCAATGTACAGTTTTCTAGTACAAAACATACTTTTCAAATCAGAACTTTGGATATACAAAACTAAATACTTACCAGTAAAGGGTTTAATCCGTTTTATTAAACCATCATTTTAAGGACCTTAAGTAGTTAACTCTACAATACCTTAGTTTATACATCCAAGGTTATATATAATTAATATCCAATAGGTAGTTGGATGTGTGCCTTCCGCCTCTTTCCCTGTTCCTTGTTTGGTTGTGGGCTTAGGGAAAATTCATACAATTAACTATCTGTTCGATATTAGATTACATATAACTATTATAAACTGGGTGATTAAAGAAGGAACCACTGCGGTCACTAATTTATTATAAGAAATAAGGGTTTTATTAAAGGATCTTTTCATAAATTATAAAGGAACTATAACAGTTAACTCCGTGAGTACCAAGGGAATACACCAGAGTTATATACAACAAGGATCTAACAACCAATGAGATATCTGTCATCCGCCTCATTCCCTTTTCCTTGTTTGGTTGTGGGCTTAGGGCAGATACACACAATTGATTGCTTGTTTACTCTGAGTTTTATATAACTTGTATCCATTTAGTACTCATAGAAAGGATCGAAGAGTCATTGTTACTTATCTTTCATCAAAGTAGGAAATATAGGTTTTTTTGGAGGAATAGGCAAACTTTTCTAAACATAACTTACACTTTACATAACTTACAACTTACTACATTTTTCAACTACATTTTACAACAACTTTATAAAACTTACTTGCATCACTAAAATCTTATGAACTAACTTGCTTAATTGCTAATAAACTCTTTTAAACAACTTGTATTCTCAGGAAACTAGTAGACAGGTACTCGCGTTGGGAATTCAGAAGATGGAGCGGTATAGCTCCAAGTCTTGTTTTGTTATTTGCTCATGTATTCTATGTTTTGTGAACACACACATTGTAAGCACTTTCTTTATAATGAAATGGTTTTTAATTACTTTGCTTACTATGATGCATGTCTTGTGATACTAAACATGACGTCCTCCACCACCGAACGTTTCCGTTGTTCCGATTTTGGTATTTAACAGATTGGTATCAGAGCATTGTTTATAGTGAACTAAGTATATCAACCGATAAAAGATATACAACTATAAATACAATGGGCTTAAGTGCTCTAGATAATGATATATTCTAAGAGTATAACGATAAGTTATAAAAATACACCTACTTGCTTATACATGTATACATACTAGAACGAGTATCACAAGTAGAACATAACTAAAGTATTTAAAGGTTGAACACTATCGTCAAACCTAAACAGTTATGTAGTCGTAGCTAGGATCAATATAGCCTGATCAACTATATTCATTCGAGATGTGACCGACATGTGTTTGAGAGTGATGTGGTGTTGCAACAGTCTTAAAACTTACCTCACACCAGTGAAGAGAATTCTAGATTAAGTACAATACGTTAAAATACTATATGAGTATTTTAGGCACTATATAAACAACTTACATGATAAATTAAAAGACCCTTACGGATAGGTCTATAATCTTACAATGTATACTCCTGAGGTTTTATATAATTTAGACCTTATAGACATAGAATTTGTGATCTACACTTCACTACCATTCCTTATTAGGTTGCGGTTTTGGAGTAGGATCATTTATTCAAAGGTCTATCTAATCTTAAATTATATACAACTTGTATACATTGTACAATTATAGCACGACTTTATAAGGATCACCCCATAAAGTTACCTTAAATCTCATAGATTCTTTAGTCACATTCATTCTCGCACGACCAACCTAGATAGATATAACCACTTCCTCATCGTAGACAACAGAAGAGTCAAGGAGGAACAAGAGCAAGTTCATGAGAAGTTCTTAAAGAAGGATCAACCGAAGTAACCAAAACATCTGATACGTCACACTACTAAATAACAATCTTGTTAACTTAATGAGCGAGGGGAGACACTGCTCACATTATGTGTTAGGATTATTTTCTTACATACAGCTGGTAATAGTTATTCAGGAAACATATATTCATTCGAGGATAGTTATTTCAAATTCATAGAGTTTATTAGGTATAGACTCTTTTATGAATTGTTTCTAGAACCCTATGGAAGTCAGGACCCGATACATCCAGAACTAGGATAACCTTGTCTTTTCTACTTTCGACTTGTGTCCATTGCTTTAGACTTATTCCATCTCATATTTGTATTCTTTTAGCAAAGATGCCTCCTCGCAGATCAAACAAACGCACCACTCCAATAACTCCAACACCTTCTCCACAAATCGATGTGACAACTCTTAATGTTGCAGTAGTTGCGGCTGTGGCAACAACCATGGATCAATATCATCCTACCAGTTCCGGTGGAGGTGGAACACCTGTTTATACTACTCAAAGTGAGGTCCCTGCGTGCTCGAGAGAGTTGTCCTACAAGGACTTCATCAACTGCAAACCCATTTCCTTTGATGGAAATGGTGGAGTCATCGCTCTAACGCGATGGTTCGAGAAAACAGATTCAGTCTTCGAAATCTGTTTGTGCCCAGAAGGGAGCAAAGTGAAGTTTGCTGCTTGCGCCTTCTCTGGTAGAGCCCTGGCATGGTGGAATAGCCATGTTAATTCACTGACCCTATTAGTAGCTAACTCAATAGGTTGGGAAAGCCTAAAGGAGTTAATGCTGGAACAGTACTGCCCAAGAGGCGAAATACAAAAATTGGAACAAGAACTGTGCGATCTCACTATGGTCGGCTCAGACATAGTGGCCTACACGGACCGGTTCGGCGAGCTAGCAGCTCTATGCCACGGGATGGTTACCCTGGAGAGCAAGAAGATAGAAAGATACATTTGGGGTCTGACTACTGCAACCCAAGGAAATGTGGTATCTTCTAACCCAACCATGTTCGATAGTGCTAAACGCCTGGCTCAGAGACTCATTGACCACGTAGTCCGCCATGGTGTAAAAGTCCCTATTCCCGAGCCACCGAGGAAAGAAGACTATAATCCGAAGTCGGGGAATAAGAGGAAGAAGAAGCGAACAACACAGGATACCCCGCAAGATCAGCGAGCGAGTACTATGTACGCCACTACAACGCCTATTGGTCCAGCACCTACTAGTCGATATGCTGGAAACCTCCCGAAGTGTGGAAAGTGCAACTTCCACTACACCGGAGTCTGCCGGGAAATGCAGTGTCTGAACTGCCATAGGAAAGGAAACACATCCCGTTTCTACAGGGTACCGGCTCAACCAATGTCCAAAGTCGCTGGAGTTGAAGAAAACCAAGCCTGTTATGGTTGTGGAGAGACTGGTCACTACCAGAGGGTCTGCCTGATAACAAAGAACTCAGGCGCGGATGGACGAATCCTGATGATCACCGCAGGAGAATCAACGCCAGATTCGTCTACGAGCAGTGGTACCTCTTCGATCAAGTAATTACTTTAAAAATTAATTTATATGTATATAAGATTAAAACTAAGGGTAATACACTTAAAAGTAATCTAAATCACTAATATATTGAAATAGGTCATGGTATTCAAGATAACTAAAAGATCCATTGAGAGAAGCTATGATGACGTAGCATATACATCAGGGTTGTGCATAACTAAGGCCCTGTTTGGTAGCCTCTTAATTGAAAATTTAAGAGGCAAGCTCTTAATTTTTCAGATAAAGACTGTTTGGTTGCATATTATTTTATGCCTCTGAATTTATAAGTTGCCTCTTAAACTTTCAGATCTAAAGACATATCTGAAAAAATAAAAACAACGCGCATTCCCTTTTTGCCCAAATACTTTATCTCCTTCCATTTGCTCTTTCTTCTTCACAAACGGCGCTTCCCACTGAAAACTCCAATTACAACCCTCCACAGTTCACCATCCTCTCCGGTCATCACATCTAGACATCGTCGTCTCTAACATTGTCGCCGACAACGAAGCCCTCCGGCTCCCTCATCGACGCGTATTCTGTTTTTACCCCTGCGCCGCCTCGTTTCTTTCTATTTCTCACGAATCCTATTCCTTCCAACCCCTCTCCGACGATCGCTACCCTCCAACGCCTGCTTGTCACCGTCTCCTCCAACGACTCACAGCCCTAATCGGACCATCGTTGGAGCACAATCCCTCCACCTTAAAGGACGATCGGCCAGCCCCACCATTTTTCGGATATCACACCAGGTATTGTGTAGAATTTTAGGGTTTTCAATTTATCTTGCTTTTTTGGAATTGTCAATCGATCACCGCTTGAAATATTGTTTATTAGCCAACTCCATGACTCAGCCCTAATCGGCCAGCCCCACCATTTTCATATGCATATTTCAAGTCATATTGGTATGTATTGTTTATGAAGTATGATAGCAGGTGTATACTCGGAATCAATATAGTTTTGATCCGATAAATGTGTTTTCTGGCAAAGTTGAACCAATTATTGAGTTGTTTATTACCCATTATTGAGTTTGCTTGCTGATGTTTTATCAAGATTTGAACCAATTTGATCAATTATCTACTTTGTTGCTATTCTGGAGATGTGCTTATAGTTCATTGTTAATTCAGATAGTTATGGTTATGTTTTGATTAGTAGTTTCTTAAAAGTCTTATTTTGGTGCAGCACTGCAGCTTGGTACCGTCCATACCGATACAAAAGGTGAAAAGGATATTGGATGGGTGTCAATGTTTAAGGGTATCTTTTGATCCAGGGAGCAAAAGTAAAAAAGATGATATGAATCTGTGTTTTTCACTATTCTATTTACATAGATGTAAATGTAAATACTTAAATTTGACTTTGTTATCAATTTTGAATTTATGTGAATCATTGTAATATGGATGTGTATTAGCAATGAAATGTTAATTTCGTCACAAATTAGGGGTGTATGAACATGTATTTATTTCAAAAGCATTGTACCATTAATTAGCTAGGTAAGAGCTTGAGCATGTTTTTATTTTGAAGTACATAATCGTCAAGTTATTTTTCACAATTATTCAATAAGTTTGTCAAATTATTTTCTAAATAGAAACATTGAATTCAACAAAAAATAACACAGAAGGGTAAAATGGTCATTTTTGTTATTCAGCATAACAATTCAAATGTTTCAACCAAACAATATGTTAGAAGTTCAGATCTTAAAAATTCAGATCCTCTTAAACATTCAGATCTCTTAAAAATTCATATCTTAAAAATTTAGATTCTACCAAACTGCCCCTAAGATGTTGCAAACTTAGAGTAAGTGATTCCGCCTTAATTCTTGTTCCTTGTCTGATTGTGGATTTGAGACAAAGTTACTCATTCGATGGTCTTATTCATCTTAAGTATTCATAACTTGTATATGACAGGTGATCGTATTGGTACCAAGGAGGATTATGATATTAAGTATCATCACTAGTTATCAAAGCACTTTTATTTGTATGTATGCGCACATAGCGGTACAATACATAGGAGAGTTAACATCCAAAAGGACAACAAAAATCACTAGAACATTCACTAGGAGTACATTGTCGAGCACACTAGGGATACATCATCGTATATCAGACGTTTCTTTCAAATTGGCCAAAACTTTGTTCAGTAAAGAGTCTGTCACTATCATCCGTCATGAATTGGTGTGTTCCTCACCATACTAAGTTCGTATGTTTCTACCGTCTCGATTGTCAAATTTTCGAAACCTTCATCTTTCGTATCGACAGTCCGACCTAAACCTTAGTTTTATATTTCGTATTCTAAACCCCGGAGTACTCGTGTGAAGAGTACTTTGTCCTTCGAAGCCTTATCATCAGATGTTCGCAGACCGTCACGAAATACCACTCATTGTCACCCCTGAAATCGAAGGCGGAAACGTTCTGGGGTGGAGGACATCATGAATATCGCAACCAATGTACATAGAAATCATAGTAAACACAAAACATTACATTACACATGAATATTTACATTTGTTTGAAAGCAAAGTGTTACAAGTGTTTTATATATATATATATATATATATATATATATATATATATATATATATATATATATATATATATATATATATGTATATATGAACAAGAGTTAAGACGAGTCTTCTGTATGCTCCGTCTTCTCCAAAAGATCGCGGGTACCTATCTAATATGGACCTGAGAATACAAGCAATTTGAAAATCAGCATAAAGCTGGTGAGTTCATAAGCGGTTTTGTTCTCTGAAAATGTACGAGTTTCCTTTTAGTTTCTGAAAATGTTACGACCCAAGAAAATCCCATATTTTCTTAAAAGTAATGTTTGGTTAACTATTATATTGCACGGTTCTGATTATGTTCAATTGTTATCTCAGTAAGATCCCATATTTTCCTAATGTGAAAGATGTATATTGAAAACCTGATTATCATAGTAAACTAATTCTTAAGGTTATTAATTTACTATATCCATTATTACTAAAAAGTAAATCTCTGTTATCCAAATTGCGAGTTCCATAACCATACTATAGACTAGATATGACTCGAGACGTGGCCAATATCTTTTATGACTTTTGTCACCCTTGAACCTTTTGGTTCGGCTGTAGCTAGCAGGCAGGTGCGGGATAGTCAATCCCGTATAGATCTATACACTCAAGTCATGCTCTCCCCTTTCTAGAGATTTTGGTTACAGGGATAGTCCTCCACTTTCGTGTCTAAGGGAAGTGTTGCAAAGGACGTGTCTCTAATTTATAAGAATAACAAATCTACAAGTAATAATGCGGAATATCCTGTTTAAGTTCTATCTACAAAGACGATCCTCCACTCGTGCATCTCTGTGGAGTGTTACCGAGGACAAAACAATATACTAAGTTTCTTGTTCAAAGTTGAAAGGTTATGTTTTTAACTATTATAATGTGGAAAACCATTTGTGAAAATATAAAATACAACAATTTATAACGTTTTTCACAAATAATATGATAATGTGATCTGCAAGTTCAAACGGTTATCTATTATGATTGTCAGTGTTAAAAACATATGTAATATGAAACACGATACTTATAAAACAAGTTTTGAGTACAAGTATTACTTGTACTTTGCTTGTATCCCCCCTGAAAACAGAGAAAAATATTGAAAAATGGTAGGGGTATGAACTCACCAGTCGATAAGCGTGTCGGATTGGATGCTAAGTGTCGGTTCTGGGCTTGATAACGTGTGAGGTTCCTATGTAATATGAAATGATATACAAATGTATCTAATTAGACTTTAAATCACTAATTAGATACGATTATACACTCCAAGATGCGACAACACTTCAAATCAAGTGTTTGGAGTGACCCGGGTGACATCTACGGACGTATAAGGCTTGGATAATGTGTTTACTCTTCGAGAGTAAACTCCTTATGAAGTTTTCGGACCTAAGACCAACTCCACATGAGTTCACGGCTGTGAACTCATGGGTCAGGGATTTATGGTGCTAAATGGCCTTTTATGACTTGGGAAAATTGGCTAGGATCAAATCTAGGGCATATGAGTGGATTAAACTCACACATGGACCATTAATGGAGTTTACGGTAGTAAACTAGGTGTTTATAGCCGTAATCTCCCCCATACACATTCCTTATGTGTTTTGGTGGTGTTAGGACAATCACACGGGATTTAAACTCATTTTACAAGCCTTGGATGGAATTTTGGGCATCATTTGACTATGTTATAGGAGTTTACGGCCCAGGAACCCATCCTTGGAGGGTTTACGGCCGTGAACTCCCAGTGGAGGGTTTTTCATTAAGTTTAAGGCCTCTAACACGATTGTGGTTGCTTCTAGACTTTATTCTAAGGCTATCGGTGTGTTTAAATGGCAATATTTATTTCAATAGAGAAATAATATTTTACATAGGTTGCTTTTATGTCAATGTTATTATTGGTCGACACTACAATTAATTTGAATATGTTGCTTTTATATATGTCCATCGTACCTCGTAATATATATATATATATATATATATATATATATATATATATATATATATATATAAAAGTTTGGGATTTATTTCAATAGAGAAATAATATTTTAAATAGGTTGCTTTTATGTCAATGTTATTATAATGTTATTACACTATAGTTTGAATATGTTGCTTTTATATATGTCCATCGTACCTTATATTTTGTATATGCAATATTTAAGATATGTCATAAAGGACGTACGAGTTCTTGCCAAATTTAACATACGTCAATCTAAGATATAGTGGTAGTTGCAAATGATAAACATATTCTTATCAATTATTCAATTAACGCTATGGGGTAGAGGAACAGTACATCCCTTCAAAACAAACACCAACAAAAAGTGCCTGTGATGTGACCGGGATAACAAGCAGCGGTGGCGGCGGCAGTAGAAGCAGGAGATGGTATCCAACGCCGGATCAGGTGATGTTATTGGAAGGAATGCGCTCTAAAAACACCCAACAGCCACTCAGATACAGCAAATCACAGCAAGGCTATCGACATATGGCAAAATACAAGGCAAAAATGTCTTTGTTGCATGGTTTCAAAATCACAAAACTCGTGACCAACAAAAGCTTCGAAAGAAACTCATGGCAATGTACCTTCCTATTCTTGATAATTGTTGATGCATCTAGATCTTCAACTTCACCAACCTGTACCCATATTACAAATATAATACACTATATTAGGAATATCTAAATGAAATTAGTATATGCTTGAAATGATATTGAAAAAAAAATAAATACAAATACATATCCATATACCTAAACCTTCACACACATTTTTTAAAAGATAATCATGTCTAATAATTTAATGGACAACTTAAATTTCATTTTTTAAGTAATTTAAACAAAAGTAGTTGAAAAATTACTTGGTGAAGAGGAAGAGTGGGATGATGCTGAGGAGGGTAGAGGTGATGTCGCTGGTACATGCATGCATGACCATGAGGTTCTTTTGAAGCTTTTCTCGTTCACGAGCTTTGTGATTTTGAAGCCAACAGAAAACATTTTTGCGTCGTATTTTGCTATAAATTGATAGCCTTGGTGTGATTTGTTGTATCTGAGTGGCTGTTGGTGTTTTGAGAGCACATTCTTTCTAACAACATCACCTGCTCCAGCATTGGACACCATCTGCTGCTTCCACCATCGCCAACTGCTTGTTGTCCTGGTCACAGGAACCAATGTAATTTTCACGCTCTTATGTTTTCTTTCGGGACCCTTTTTGTTGGTGTTTGTTTTGAGGAAAGTTGTGGATTGAAGTGTGTTATTTATAGAAAGGTGAACGAGCTGGATGACGTGGTAATGAGTTAATGGATGACATTGTGATCCTACGTTGTTTGTATATCAACATTTTTAAAGGAACATGATATTTAGCAGGTCATTAATATATATATATATATATATATATATATATATATATATATATATATATATATATATATATATATATATGATACATATAAAGTTTGGATACTTAAGTTTATATAAAGGTGTATTTATTTTTCTCACACTATATATATATATATATATATATATATATATATATATATATATATATATATATATATATATATATATATAAATAAAAGGTAACTTTGTCATGCAACCACAACAAATATCTCTTTTAACCATTAGTCCAACGACAATTTGTTTTTGTTTTTTACGTTTTGGTTTTGGTACGTAAAGAATAGTTATTTTGGATGATAGTTTCTATTAATTTTTTATAATTAAAAGGGCTAAATCATAAAACTGTTTAACTTTTTAATTCGTGAATGAAAGAAGTCTTTCACATTTTTTCTATTACTTCTTTTATAATCATAACTTTTTGGGATTTTTTAGTACGTGTCATAAAAGCACGTATAAGAATTTCATATATATATATATATATATATATATATATATATATATATATATATATATATATATATATATATATATATATATATATATATATATATAAAAGAAGAGCGTGAATTTTAATAGTTCTGATTTACCAGTCATTTTATCCCCACACCCGTAGGTAATTGATCTTCCAGTTTCTCCCTTCCTCCTTTCCTTATCCAAACATTTTGTTCTTTTCATCACCACACCCATCCAATCCACCGCCTCCACTTCCTGCACCGATAATCGTCATTCTTTTCTTCAAGATTGGAGTTGTCTCCCCCCACCGATACTTTTAATGGTTGTTCCCGATAGCTATTTCATTCTTTTCTTCAAGATCGGAGTTGGCTCTCCCCCCCCCCCCCCCCCCCCCCCCACCCACCGATACTTTTAATGGCTATTCCCGACAGTGACTAAGGTTTGAAATGGTTTATATTTTAGGGCTTTTCAAGGAGAACCCGTTAGACCGACAGTAGTGAGTGTTGCTGAGGAATCGATAATCGTGTCAGGAGTTTTTTCCTTGAATCGACATGCTTCAACGAAACTGGCCTCTACTACGGCCCTCCGTCTGCGTCGCCTTGGTAAGTTCCATTTGTTTCTAATTTTTTTTTTTTGTATAAAGACCTAAACCAAGACTTTATGCGTGTTTCAGACCATGTAGACCATGTCATAAGGACAGTCAGAAGGAGGTAACTTCAGTGGGGTGATTGGTTAAGCTAACCCGCCGATTGTTAGACATAATCATCACGATGGAGGAAATGATGGCCTTGGACGCAAGTATAAAGACTTTTTGACTTGCAAACCATCAACCTTCACTAGAAAGGAGGATCCGATCGGAGTCATGGATTGGATCTCGGAGATGGAACTAGCTTTCATAACTTGTGGCTACAAGGGCAATCTAAAAACCACATATGAAGTGCGTCAGTTCAGAGGTGGCACTGTTCGTTGGTGGAACACTCTGGGGAAGACCATAAGCCCCAACGAGCCACTACAACTGACTTGGGTAGAATTTTTGGTGCAATTCAAACAAAAGTTCTGCTCGGCCCAAGATCTGCTAGAGCTAGAAAACAAATTCCTAATGTTAAAGAAGGACAACATGTCCATTGATGAATACACCAATGCCTTCACAGATAAGATGGAATTTGCTCTACGCATTGTCCCAGACGAGCTGGCGAAAATAGATAGGTATGCAAAGGGACTACCATGTGAGTACACTGTGCCAATATGCCAGGCACTTACCCTAGAGGAAGCCATCTGGGTTGCCAAGTCTGTAGAAGAAATGATCAACGACAGGACCGCCAACAAGGTCAAAATTAGCGAGAAAAGAAAGTTTTAGGGATCCTCAAGGTTTGACAAAAAAAATAAAATTCTTGAAGTCTAGTTCGAAGAGGTAGGAGATGAAGCAAGATGGTGCGATAAGTGCAAGAAGAAGCACTCGGGAAAATGTGGCGCGGATGTGACATGTTTCAAGTGTGGAAAGCATGGGCACTACACTGATGAATGTATATTCAATAAAAAGTTATGTTACGAATGTAATGAAGAGAGGCACTTCAAGCAAGACTGCCCAAAATGGAAAGGATCTATGAAACAAAATGCGTCACCAAAGGCAAGAGCATTCCAAATGATCCTCGACGAAGCAAACCATAATACGGGAAATCAAGGATGAGGATTATATATCCAAGGATAAAGTTATAAAGTAGCAGTACAAATAGTAGCTTATGATGTAGCCTATTAGAGGCATAGTATAAGGTGAACTTGAATTTTTGTGTAATCGTTTCAAGTTTTGATATAAATCCAGGTTTTGAGATTGATGTGATATTTATGGTTTTAATACCTGATGTGTTAAATGATTGTGTTATTTTTGTATAGTGACTTGGTTCGACTAGGAGACAATACTTGGGACGAGTATGAGTAGGTGTGAAAGGTAGTAGATGCTTATACTACCGGAAGCACAAGACTCACACTTGGATCAAGGAAAGTCACAAGGTTACCAAGAAGCTAGTGATTGGTCTCGATTTATTCAAGTATGTCATTACCATTGTTTCGGCAATGACTAGTAAGATGGTTGTTCTGACCCTAGTGGTCATATCAAATTGAGTCCGACTACGATGAGTTTGTTACGTGAGAACCAAGTTCGATGTAACATCTGACGTAAGTCAGAAGATTGGAATCATTTTATAGGTCCTATTTCGTTGATGATTCCGAGACGTAATCATCCTAAGGGGGGTGATCATTGTAACGCCCGTAGATTAGGGCTAGTCAATTTAGAGATGATAAGCATCAAAAACGACTTTTTGATAGAAGATTATTTAGAATGAATAATCTTAACTAAAGTTGTAGTATATGTCACAAGGTTTCCGTGCGTATAAAGAACGCCGAAATCCGAGTTATAACGAAGAAGTTATGACTTGTTGAAGTTTCGCGCCAAAACCGGCACGACGTTGATTGACGTAAAATGTAAATTTACGTTAGATTGATATTTAGCCTTAGCAATCTAAACAAAATTCTTAGAGTTCGTTAAACCATGAGCGTGCATAAAAAGAACGTTCGAATCTGACTTCGTATGAGGAAGTTATGATTTTTCTAAGTTTCGACTTAGCGGTATGCAGCCCGAATACTCGATTTGAGATCGAGTGGTTTTTAGCCGAAACAATCTAAACGAGAATCGAAGATCTTGTTGATAGTAGTCCAACGGTAAAAAGACAGACGAAAACAGACATCCAATGAAGAAGTTGTGAATTTATAACGGAGTTTTCCTATCCCGGCCTACTAAAAATAATGTAATAAAAATAAAGTCAAAATTAGCCAACGTAGTCTAAATGAAAGTTGTAGAGCATAATCTCACCTACGCGTGGATATAAAGAATGTTGAAAACGGAGCTCGTATGCGAAAGTTATGAATTTTTGAAGGTCGCGGCACGCATACCAAAGCTTATCCGAAGCGTACGCCCAGTGTAACCAAAATCACGCCTAACGTACTTGGAAATTATGCCCAGCGTAATCCCAGACCCAGTAGCCTATAAATAGAAACCAAGATCAATTATTTTCTTTCTTCTCTTCTAAGTTTTTACCTCGATTTGCATGCTAATTATATCCTGAAGCCCCGGTATCATTCCCGAGCCTCGAAGCAAGTTCTGAAGTCCCGAAGATCCCGAAAAGTGAGATTCCCGAGCCGAAGCCCTGCCCGCAAAGAGCCCGGTTTTTGTGAAGATCTTCCAGATCTACCCAAGAATACTACTTCTACAAGTCGTAGTGTTGTCCGATCATCTTCTGATCAAGGGAGTGTATAGTCACTTTCGTCTTACACATAGATATGAAGTATTTTATAAAATACGTGCTATGTGTGTGTGTATATATATATATATATATATATATATATATATATATATATATTGTTGTTTATATGTGTGAGTGTGTGGTTATTTTCTTCTAACACATAAATATGAAGTATTTGCTATGAAATACATGCTATGTGCTTATATACTATTGTTTATTTGAGATAAGTGTGGAATAGATGTTTTATATGGTTTTTAAATGAGTTAAACTGTATATGTATTTTATATCTACTAATATGTTGGGTAGAACATGGGTAGATGAGATAATTGGTATGTGATAAAATTATGAGGTAAATGATGAGGTATGTAAGATGATTAAGAATAATATTGGCAGATGCACCAATTAGAGAATGTCGTAATACTAGCAGATGCGCTGAAGAATAATATTGGTAGATGTATCAAATAGAGAATGTCATAATAATAGCATTACTAGTAGATGCGCTTATAGGATAATGTCGGCAGATGTGCCTAAAAGAGAATGTCATTAACCTGGCAGCCGCGCCTCATAGTGTATGATGCAATCCTGACAGATGCGCTTAAAGGATGATGTTGGTAGATGCGCCTTATGTAGCAATGGATTTTGTGTCAATTCCTTAGGTCAATCCTTAGGAATAAATGAATGAATGATAGTTGAATTCTTAGGGTAAAACCTTGAGAAATAAAGAAGATAATGGGGATAGGTAATTGAGTTTATTGTTTGATGGTTGAATATAAGAATTATATTATTATGGGTCGAAAACCCTATATGCTCACCAGGCTCCCAAGCCTGACCCAGTCAGTTATCTTTGTATCACAGGTATCAATACGAAGACATATTTCACTGAGAGATTAAAGGAGATGTAAATCATTAGTGTAAATAAATGTAAGTTTTGTTTATGCTTATGTGTCTGTATCGGAACATGACATCCCTAGATTTTGTTATATAATGAAAATACTTTTATTTAAGAAATGCTTTGATAAATTCTTATCATATTTTGTTTTGGTGACAAATTCCGCAACAATTTTCTTTAAACGATTACTCTGATTTTAAAAACAAAGCATAAACAAATCGGTCTTTTCTGGCCGTGAAATTGGGGATGTCACACTACCCTTATATACCCTTACGTTTTTTTTTTTGCAGGTTTTGCTCATCACTCTGCCAAATGCACCAGCAGTTATGTATTGGTATGATCTGGAGTTATTTATAGAGGTATCTCAATCTACGAAATATAGTTCTTATATATTATGTCCCAAAAAAATGGTGAAAGCTAACATCCAGGTTTGTTTAATTTGTTATGGACACCCTTGAAGGGAACTCCAAATGTGGGTTTTGATGGTACTTAAATAGTTACATTTCTGGTCAATTATGAAGTTTGGATATTAGGGCTTTCAAGGATTGTTTTGAAGAGAACAAGATTAAGGTTTGTTGTTGGTAATGGATGTTGCAAACAGAGAATGCTCGACAGAATTGACCAACTATGGTATATTTCATTTTTGAGGTTTCCTAGCTTAAACAGTAGATGGGTTAGGTCATCCGCTGTTTGAAGCTTCAGTTTTTTAAAGGGTAAATAGCTTAGAATAAATTCAACACATGTAACTTCTATTTCATTTCGATTTTGGGTTTTAACGATGTTGTAAGAATTTTGTAGGATAACTTGGAAGCAGTTCATCAACCATAATTGTTCTTTGCATTTCGGCACTGAAAGATTTCACAGAGGATAAAAGGATATTCAAAGCATACTATGGGATTTCGATTGTTGCATTCAAATGGTAGAATACCTAGATCCGGATTGATTTGGATATCAACATGCAATTACATTCATCTGCTAATCATGAAAAGCAATCACCATCTCAAAACGATGTTGGGTAACTTGAAGGTTTGCTTACCGAATTCCTTCCACAGACTCCATCTTAAATATATCAACTCCATTACATATCTTAAAATTATTGTAAAGTTAAATACTAAATATTAAAATGCTAACTATAACAACAAATCTTAAATGGTAAAACTAAATGTATATATTATGTTTTATATATACTGTATCTCATAAAAAGATTAAAAGCTTTTATTAGACTAAGTAATTTGATTTTTTTAAAACTTTAATTCTATATTCTAAACAACTAACTAATGAGTATACATACTTAAGTATAAGATCTAAAAGTTGAGCTGCCTCCATGCCACTGACTAAAAAGAAAGAATTAAAACTCCTATTCAAAAATCATTTACATTTACAAAGGATTAAAACTTCCGTTAAAAAAATCATATACACTTAAGGATTAAAAAAAAAAAAAAAAAAACCACACTAGGTACCCCAAACCGGAACCAGTTCCGGCAGTTCCAAGATTGGCTACAACATATTAAGAACCGGTATAACCGGTTCCGATTCTGGTTCGAACATTCCAAGAACCACCGGTTCTTATTCCGCTTCCAGACAATTCTTTTGTGTTTACTTTTATTAAAGGTTGAACTTTTATCTTCCATTGATCGGCACAACGGGGAGGTCGGAGCCATTCGGGGCTATCAAGGCACTCTGACTGTCATGGTTTGTTCATCTCCTATTTTGTTTCCTTATTCCCTTCTAATAATCTATCAAAACCATTTCAAATTTTCCTAATTAATTAAAAAAAAATTTGTGATCAAAAGAGATTAATTGAACTTAGGGGATTGGAATTGCAATTATAAGATAATTGGATTTTGGGTTGTGGATCTTGTGGATTAAGGGGGTGGACGAAATTAGGGTGGAAGCCCACCTTGAAATCGTCCAAGCCTCATTCCAGAATGTTCCATTGGACTGCTTTAGGTCTAAGTTATCCAATTAGGGTTTTGACTGAAACCCTAACAACACCACTATATAAGGGACCCCAGTGCATCCAAAATCGACTACCAAAAGAACCCTAGAGTCCTTAGAGCTGATTTTGTGCCTCTATATCCTCTCTCCAAGATTATCCTTCTTAACTTGGTGTTTGTGATCGATTAGAGGTATTACATTTGTGATACTAGGCTCTCAAAGCTCGAAGATTCTTACAACAATCAAAAAGTAATAATCTAAACCTGTTTTATATGTTATTTTGATTTTGATATGCTAGATCTAGGGTTTATAAGCTTTGGATAATTTTGCATGTACACTAGAGAAACCTAGATCCAAAGCTTTAGGGTTTTGCATGTGCACCATAGGATTGATGTTTTGCTCAAACCCATCAATTTATATGTGAATAAAATATGATTAATATGTGAATTACATGTGATTAACATACGAATGTGTGTATATATACGTAATTCATATGTAATTCACTTGTGATTTACATGTGAATTACATGTGATCACATGTAATTCATATGTGAATTACATGTGATTCATATATAAATTATATATGAATCACATGTAAATCACAAGTAAATTACAAGTGATTCACATATGAATTACATGTGATTCACATGTAATTTATATGTGAATCACTTGTGATTTACTTGTGAATTACATGTGATTAATATATAATTACATACGAATCACATGTAACTCATATGTAATTCACTTGTGATTTACATATGAATTACGTGTCATTTACATGTAATCACATGTAATTGTGATTTACATGGGAATCCTACTTTCATTTCTTTCTATTACAACATTACACTTTCAGTTCTTTTCTTATTTAGGCATTATCATACTTTGAAAAATCTACCAAAGTATAGCATTGTACTTTCATTTTTTTTAAAGTAAAATACTATAATGGGAAGAAATGAAAGTAAGATGCTATAATAAGCAAATTATGAAAGTATATTACTATTAATTAGAAGTTGGATTTATACCATTCATGAAACCGGAGGCATCATACCAAAGCCATTAAAATTCTTCATTATGGGTTACCTCATAAGTCTCGCCATCAAGAGTCACCTGTATAGATCAACACAACAAAAATTAGCATGAGTTAAATGGTCTATTCTTGAAGGCTAATGTATACATTGTGAGATTTTATTAAGTTGAGACTTTACATAAGCAATTCAATCTTCATGGTGACTGAATCCGTATAGAATGCACATAAAAAACGATTGTGAACATATAATTCGATAACTTATAATTCAAAACAAACAAATTAGCATAAAGAGAGAGCTTACTGGTGGAGTACTTACATTCAACATAGAACAAAGATTTCAAGCAAAAAGATTCAAATCATATCCCAACATCAGAATTTAGCAAATATATTTCTGCAAGTATGTTTGTTTCAACAGTTTCATTAGCAAACATTTCAGCACAAAAGAACAAAGGCAATAAATAGAATTCAACAAGTACGTTTATCTCAGCATGAAAATTCCAGTAGAGTACCATAAGATCTACCAGCATAAAAATGATTTCAATAGAAAAGAATCTATTTTGGCCTTATGGACACTGAAAAAAAAACATATGGGCATTAGTGTGACATCCCCAAAATCTCGGCCAGAAAAGACCAATTTTCATTTATGCTTTTAAAATAATTTCAGAGTAAATCTTTTTGATTTGAAAGAGTTGCGGAATTTGTTCCAAAAAACAAAACGTGATAAAACAATGTTTACCAAAGCATTTCATAAAAGAAATGTATTTTCATTATATAATCAAAACTCGGGATGTCATGTTCCGATACAGACCATAAAGCATAAACGATAACATTACAAGTCCTTCAACAAATATATACATATACAGACTTGTAAACAAAACAACCCGACGGTTCATCCATCTTATGCCCTTGCGCCACTTCCTGTAATACAAATAAAACTGAGTGGGTCAGGCTTGGGAGCTTGGTGAGCATATAGGGTTTTCAACCCACAATAAATAATTATATTTAATTTCCACCAACCAACAATAACCCGATTACTCATTCCCGTTATTCTCACCTTACGTCCCTAAGACAACTAACATAAGGGACCTAGTCTAAGAATATTTCATCGGGGCGACAACACATGCTTCGGGGGTTCCTCAGCAATATAAGTCAAATAAGGCAACCATGAGGGGGATGGAATACAGCGAATGAACACCCAAGTTCATTAACACCTACAGGTTATGAGCCTGCTAGCGTTCCACTGGACTGTCTAGAAAAGTATGTGGTCGTCATCTAAGTTCCGCTAGATAACTGGATCAAAACAACGTCGAGGCCTCTCATCTGTTTATTACACACCAACTATCTACCCATGTTCTACCCAACATATTAGTAGATAAAACATACATTTTTATACATAGTTTCAAAACCTGTATAGCATGCTCAATCAATACATTTTCCACATAACAGATGAGGCACACACACATAACACATATTTCATAGAGAAATAATCAGATCTATAAGATAGAAGAAAGTGAATATACATTCACACACATAACAACAAAATATACATATAACACGTATTTCGTATAAAATACTTCATAATTATGCATTAGAAGAAAGTAACTACACACTCACTTGATTAGAAGATGATCGGACAACACTACGGCTTGCAGAAGTAGTAATCCTCAGCAGACTTGGAAGATCTTCAAAAAAATCGAACTTCTCACCGGCAGAGCTTCGACTCGGGAATCGCACTTCTCGGGATCCCGGGAGCGTGAAACTTCCTTCTTAATTTGGATATGAGATCCGGGGTGTCGGGATGGCTTCGGGGGTTTACGCGCAGAGCTTCGGCACAAAGAGGAGAAGAAATGAGCAAAATACCTAGAACCCTTGCATCCTATTTATAGGAGGCTGAGGCCTTGCCGTACGCTAGGCATACAGCCTTATGCGGGGCGTAAGCCTCCAAAATCGTCACTGCGTGCGTCATCCGAAGAACTCGAGTGCGAGGTGCGTCATGCTTCGCGGTACGCTGGGCGTACGCCAGTACGCTGGGTGTATGTCGAATCAGATCGGTGACTCCTTCGGATATACATCCGAATTAAAGATTAAATTTAAATATTAATTATTTAATAAACTTCGGAAATTCATATCTTCTTCATACGAACTCCGTTTTCGATGTTCTTTATATCCACGCGTAGGTGAGACTATGCTCTACAACTTTCGTTTAGATCACTAAGGCTAAATATCGCTCTAACGTAAATTTCACTTTTTACGTCATTCAGCGTTGTTAGTTCTGTCGCGAAACTTCGACATGTCACAACTTCTTCGTTATAACTCAGATTTCGACATTCTTTATATCTTCGGAATCCTTGTTTCGATCACCACATCTTTATGCAAAGATATCGGGCTTATATCATACTTTAATTTTGACGCTTATTTTATTCTTAATTCATTAAATATAATAATTAAGAAAATAAACACATAATTCACATAATACTCAAATATTTCATCATTAATACTCCAAAAAGAGTTACAAGGGTTAACCTAGACTATTACATTAATGAAAATGCCTAGCCTAGAAACGCGGGCGTTACAATTAGGACAATAAGCCTACCGGAGTGGATGGAGGCTGATACGCCAACTATATGGTGATTTGGAGGAGGGAAGGTCATCGTTTCTATGATGGAGGCGAGAATTAAGAGGGAAATAGGCATATGGTAATCAGAATGGTGAGATTTTATGAAGGTGCTCATTTAAATAAGCAGTTCAATCTTCATACCGATTGAATCCGTATAAAAAACGCATCAAAAACAACTATGAGAACATAACTCGACAAATTATAATTCAAATCAAATCGATTAACACAAAGAGAGAGCTTACCAGTGGAGAGTGTTTGCAGAATGATTCTGAAAGCAGTATATAAAATAAATTAAGATTATGATGCAACAATCAGGGTACAGAATCTCAAGTTTTAGATGGTCGGTGAGTGGTAATTCCTCTTCCAGATGACCGACTATGGTTTTGAAATGTTCGTCAGAAGGATCAGAGCCTCGCTAGTTTCGGCATGGAACTTGAGATGAAATCAAGATATCAATCCCGAGATGCTTTCGAAAGTTTGATGGAGTCATGCTGGAGAATCCAGTGAAGCCATGGATAAGCCGATAGATTAAGCTTTTGATGATGATTTGTGTGGCGGAGGTTAGTTTTGAAGAGAGTGAACATGTAATCGTCTTCTTCCTGTGACACATGTGATTTACTGAAGTGATGCTCCTCCATGTTCCACGACTGGAGTCATGACGGATGAAGACATCGTCTCCGGCGACCAAAGACAACGACAATGAAGAAGAACATGAGCGAAGGGCCGTCTTTGGAGGTGATGTGATGGTAGGAGGTTGTATGAGATAGAGAGAGACGGACAAAGAAGGGTGGGGTTGGGTAATTCATCACCAAAATCCTCCTGAATCATTTAGTTATCATGCCCCCGTTTTGTTTTTTTACCATGTGTTTATAAATGCCACAAATGTTCCTAACATTTTATTATTTTGATCTAACGGCCCATGTTTGGTTTTCGGGAAACTTTAAGTTGACAAATGATCATTCCCCCCCTCCCCCATATATATATATATATATATATATATATATATATATATATATATATATATATATATATATATATATATATATATATATATATATATATATAATTTAGCTAGAGGCATAATTTTGATGTTTTTACATACCTAAATTATATTTGGACCGTTTCAATATTAAGGTACACATACATTTAAAAAAAAAGACATACCAACTTCATTCTGTCAGAATGTTTATTGAGTCGTATTTTGTCAGAATGAAAATGAGTGAAAAACGATGTGTAAGAACAAAAATGAATAACAATTAGTGAGAATGTATGAAAATGATTATATTTTTGTAATGTTAAATATCACTGTCTACACATCTACACAATAATTATCCATCCACATTATCATTTATATATATATATATATATATATATATATATATATATATATATATATATATATATATATATATATATATATAGACATAAAATGGTTAAAATAAAGACGATAAATAAATCATTAATATTTGAAAAAAATATGAACACGTAAATAAGGAAAGTTATTAATAAATGTAGCAAATGAACTCATGTATATAATTAATTTATATTTCTTAAACTAGATATCGTTATTAATTAATTTACATCAATAGTATTAATACACAATATAACTACAAGGTCTAATAGTAAATATTTTATTTAAAACTTGTAAATTTCTTTATTACTTAATAACCAATAGGTTATTTGTCGTCATCACTTTGCGTGTGCACAAATCTAGTCTCTCTCTCTCTATATATATATATATATAATTTAGCAAGAGGCATCTTTTTGAGGTCTTTGACATACCTAAATTATATTTGGACCGTTGTAACATTAAGGTACATATACATTAAAAAAAAGACATACCAGCTCCATTTGTTAGTAGACACGCACATCCACTAGTGATTAAGCTTAAGGGAGTGGGAGACGCTATGAGATTACTTTTAAGTGCTCAAAAGTCTTTTTTGGTTTTATCTTTTGGATGAGCAAAAGCCAAAAATTGGTTTTAAAAATTGTTTTTCTCATCTTTTTTACGTTTGAATCTAATTTACCATTTAAATGGCTAAAAGTCACAAAAAGATAGGATTTCCTAACTTTTGAAAACCCACCATTTTGTTATTGGCAAAAAGTTATTTTCAAAATGACTTTTTTATTTGCCAAACATCTTTTTGAATTTTTTGACTTTTTGAAAAAACCAAAAACCAAAAAATCAATTAAAAAGCAATCCTAAATAACCTCTAAGCCTCACAACTACCCTCGCTAGCAACTCGCTACACCACCACCAAGTTATGCTAAGAACATCTCGCCAAGGAACTAGCGAGAGAGAGAGAGAGAGAGAGAGAGAGAGAGAGAGAGAGAGAGAGAGAGAGAGAGACTTGCTGTCGATTGGTTCTCAATTCTTTGACTAAATTCCATTTATGATTTGAGGTTTTGGTTTTTGCCTCAATATTCAAAAGGGTTTGCCTCATCATCATCATCATCTTCTTCTTCTTCTTCTTCTTCTTGTTCTTGATTTACGGTACCATCGCACCACCACCGCTTTCCGGGCTTTTTGCGGCGGCAGGATGAAGCTCCACAATTCCCATCGCCACTGTGGGTCACTTTGTGACATGTTATTCTTTTATCTGCTCCTTTCGCTCCATTTGGTTGTTCTCCTTACTTCTTTCCTATCAATTGCTCAAAACCCCCCTATTTTGTTTCTATAACCGTCATTTTCTATGTTTTAGATTTTGGGTTTAGATCATATGATGTAGTTTAGAATAAAATATTTCATGCTATTTCCTGTAAATATCCCTACGATTATCCTAAATCATGATTCCATCTAATGAATGTGTTAATATTAGATAATATTGAATAGAAACCAAAGATTGAGATTTATTTTTCATTATGTGAATTTATTTTTTTGGAAAATGGAAAATAGGTTAGAGAAATTGAGAGAAGGTCATGAAGAAGTAGAAAATGTTCAAGAACAAGATGCGAAACAAAATAAATTTAGTAAAATCTTGAACAAATTTTAAGTTATGTTTTAAAGAAAGATGATCAAAATGTAATTACTTTATGTGATATTAAGTCAATCAAAAAAATGTTTGTGTAATATTAAAATAAATGTTTGTTTATTAAAACAAATTAATTAAATTAAATTAGAAAAAAAAAATAGAGTGTTAAGACTCTTACTCCGTATCAAATGTTAAGATTATTACGTATTAAATGAAAATGAAAGAAAAATGAGATGAAATGTAGATGTTAGACTTATTACCACTTAGTTCATCTTCTTGTATTATTCATTTTATATTTTGTATCCGTCCTTGCTCGTTATAGTGAGATGAAAGGAATGGCTCCTTTTGCAGGAGATATACATGCACAAGTAAACACCAATACATGATGACTTTTTTCTTTTTTTTGTATTACTTTGTATTTTGTATTCGTCTTTATATACGACTTCTTTTTTGTTTTGATTATGTTGTATACTTATTTACACCTATAATTAGTCGATTAAAAGTGTACTTTAATATTTATCTTTATAATAAAAAATTTGATTATAACCTTTTAAATACTTATCTTATTTCAACTGTTTTATGTAAGGAATAAAAAAATCAAAATCGTAGGAAAACACTACCCAACCGTCCAAACATCTCTCCGGCCGGAGGACGGCACGGGGCAACTTATACAAGTTAATTGCCAGGGTGGATTTCACGTTACTGCACTTTAATCAAATAAATGATACATTCTACCCCCTCAGTTATTCACGAACATTAGCTATTGTCCTTTAATTTTGTTTTTATTTATGATTTATTTTACTTGGTCCTAAATATATTATTTTTAGATGTCTCTTGGTAATATCTTACATTTACTCCTAATGTATTTTTAATACCTTTTGTATCTATTCCTAGACATTTTAAATGTACCATAATGATTAGAAATCAATATTTAATAACTTTTATATTTAAACTTATTAAATACCATAAATTAATTATAACTATTAAAGGAATTCAAAACTCAAACTATGTAAATAAATAGTTAAACTATTTAATTAAACATACATGACAACTTAACTACTGTTTATAGCCTAGAGTTTAATTTGAACCACTTTTATCTGACTCTGAAGGTGTTTTGGGATTGCTTATAAAAAAGATTTATTAGCTTATTTGTTTATCCAATAAGCAAATAAACTGAAAATGTGTTTGGATAAATGAAAAGTGTTTTTAAAAAAGATTTTTTGGTAAAGAAGAAAAAACAGTTTTTAAAAAGCAATAGAATCATGGTTTTTTAGGGTTTATTGACTTTTTAGCTTTTACCACCTTAAAAGCTAATCCAAACACATTTTTAAAACTGTTTTTAGAAAAAAACCATAAGTCAATAAACACTTTTCTAAAAAACACTTTTAAGTCTGATTGTTGGCGTAACAAAAGAGTAATTGTTTTTTAGGATAAAAAGTTTGTAATTGATTCTTTAAGGTCAAAAAGTGAATACTTATAAATAGTTGAGGGGAAATTTTTTAAATTCACCCAAAAAAATCAAATTCTGATTCTAAAAGTGGACGGGGCCCTAAACCCAAAGGTGATAGCTGTTTCGTCGTCTGAGGACCGTTAGATATCAGGCACCATTCATTTCCTCCGAAATCATTACCAAAACGTCGGCGACTCCATTGAAGGAAAACCAAAACCTCGCCGTTACGCCTACACTCCAAAACCCTATTCTTCCAAAATTCGTCTTTCAGTTGACCTGAGAGTCATAAAAAATTCAACATGTCCGGCGATGACTTTACGAGCGGCGTTGAAGACGGCTTAAGGCTGTCGAAACGTATATACTTCGGCAAAGACAGATCGGTGGCGCCGCCGAAGCCTATCACGGCGATGGAGAAAACTTCGAGATTGTTATACCCGGTGTCGCCTATGGTTTACGCGGTGATATCCAATCCAGGCATCGTTGATAACCCTGACGTCCCAAGTTATCAGCCGCACGTGCACGGCAGGTGCGATCCGCCGGCGTTGATTCCGCTTCAGATGAACGGGATCGGTATTGAGGTTGATTGTTATCTAGACACAGCCTTTGTCACGATGACTGGTTCATGGCGAATTCATTGTGTTATGGGGAGTGCCAAGTGTGATTGTCGTCTCGCTGTTCCGATGGGATTAGAGGTAACCTATGAAATTTCAAATTTAGTCTCATTTACAGATTCATAAAAGAAGGCACTACTTTTTGTGCTTGAAATTCATATAGCTCTACCCTATAATTCGAAAAAATAAGATGTCGGAATGTTCGATTTAAAAATTTCGGAGAATGTTACTAAGAAATTAGTAAGAACATAGCATGTGAACTCTCACCTTCCATGTTTTCTGTACATGAAAAGAAGCCCTATAGTTTCGCTTCATATTTAACATGAATATTTCGTATCTCTAGCCTTTCGAACTCGTAAAAGCTCTCTACATCTTTCAGTTAAAGCTCATATGGTATCTTCGGTATCCTTTTTGTTCTGAAAACCTAGGAACAAGACATGCAATTTAAAGAATAACAAGATGCTATAGTTAAAGAAATGAATTTGGATTTTATTTTGGTGGAGTTTATCTGTTGTCCTAAAGTAATTTAAGCATCATTTGGCTAACAGGGTTCAATTCTAGGTGTAGAGGTTGAAGTAACCAACAAATCATATAAAACACAGCTTGTTGTCATGGATGAAAAGGGGGAAACACATACTGTAGCTAAACCTGAAGATGGAGGCTTTCTGAAACCTCACATTTTTACCTTAACAATACCACAGGTTATAATCTATTAACCTGCAACTACCTCTCATGATTCTCTTATCATTGTAAAAGTCAAACTTAGTTTGACTTCTCTTGTCCAGGTTGATGGTGGTTCAAATCTTTCATTCAAAGTAAAATGGTCCCAGAAACTAAGCTATAAAAATGGGGATTTCATCTTGAAAGTTCCTTTCAGTTTCCCAGAGTATGTAACTCCTGCTGGAAAGAAACTCTCAAAAAAAGAAAAAATACAACTGAATGTCAACATTGGCTTGGGTACAGAAGTTGTGTGTAAAACAAACAGTCATCCATTAAAGGTGTAACTTTCATGAGTTCATCAACCTTCATTCTTCATAATTTATCACTATTCCCATAATAACAAACTGATAAACTTTGCTTCATTTCAGGAGAAAAAACGTGAAGTAGGGAAACTGGCTTTTTTATATGAAGCAGATGTTCTTACTTGGTCAAGGAATGATTTTGAGTTTACATACTCAGTAAGATTCTTGAACACTTACTTTGAGATAAATCATATGAGCTTAAAAAAATTCATTTTTATATGTTTTAGGTTCCTACAAGTAATGCATTTGGTGGTGTCTTTTTGCAATCTCCATCTTCTCTCAGTGTTGACCAAAAGGAGATGTTTTCTTTGTACTTATTTCCAGGACCTGATCACAGCAAAAAGGTTTCTTTTAACATTTAAGTTATAAAAATGGATTCAATTTATTTGAATATGCTAATTCTTTCTGTTTTCACATGATAGGCTATGAAGAAAGAAGTGATTTTTGTGGTGGATATAAGTGGAAGTATGAAGGGAAGGACAATTGAAGCTACAAAAAGTGCAGTTGTTACAGCATTATCAAAACTTGATCAAAAGGACTCATTTAGTATAATGGCATTTAATGATCAGACTTATTTGTTTTCATCAACTTTGGAGTTGGCAACTAAGGAAGCTCTTGACAATGCTAATGAGTGGATTGGGATGAATTTTATTCCAGGTGGAGGGACAAATACGTCAATTGCTCTTGATAAGGTTATTTTCTTTTTGAATTTTGAATAAAAGATATTTCAATTTTCATGTAGAAAAGCTTAGTTTTTGTTTTTATTGTGGTTATATATATATATATATTGTCAGGCTGTAGAGATGTTATCTGGAAACAAGCAATCTGTTCCTATTATTTTCTTTATAACAGATGGAGCTGTGGAAAATGAGAGAACAATTTGTGAAATTATGATGAAGAAATTAAGAAATGAAGGATCAGATTTGTGTCCACGGATATATACGTTTGGTATAGGTAATGATTTTTTTTTTTTTTTTTTAATTTTATTATTATTTTTTTTCATTAGGTGTTTTTTTAATCTTTTTTGATCAAATGTTATCATATAAAATTGTTATTTTAAATGCTGACTTATTTTGATAAGAAATAAAGTCAGTCACATTTAAAAAATTGATCGTATGAATTATTGATATTTTAGAAGTTTTGTTTTTAGGAAAGAATATTTATATTCCAAAAATTAATTTATAATAAAGTACTTTCAATTTATTTTAAATGATGACTTACTATTATCTTATTGTATTTCCCTGCTATTATCGTACAATATTCTCTTTAAAATAAACACAATACCTCAAGATTAATGTAAAATAATATAATGTGTTCGATAGAAATATTATAAAACGGTTATATTTAGAAGAAAAAAAACTATTATTATTATTATTATTATTATTATTATTATTATATTTCATTGTAGGTTCATTCTGCAATCAGTACTTCTTGCGAATGCTTGCAATGATTGGTAGAGGCCATTATGCATTTGCATCTGATGCAGGTAATCTTTTTTTCTTCAAACATTTATGCACACAAATTGAAATAATATTACTCAGTTACTGTTTTATTTATTTATTTATTTATTTAATCAGATGTGATTGAAGCTCAAATGGACACATTGTTTTCTAGAGCTGCATCTACAGTCTTATTAAACATTGCAATCGAAGGTCTAGATGATCTTGATGCTCTTGAGGTATAATTTCACACAATATCTTCTTATTTCACTTCATTCAATCAAAAAAAAAAAAAAAAATTAATTCCAGTTTCCATTTTTTTTTCAGGTTTATCCTTCAATTATTCCAGACATTCGTTCCGAAGGACCATTGATCATATTCGGTCATTACAGAGGTGGATTTCCAGACATGCTAAAAGTCAAAGCACTTTTTACAGATATGAGTTCCTTCACTGTTGACCTTAAGGTCCAAAGGTCAAAGGACATACCCCTTGACAATGTATAGCTCTTCTTAAAAAAATATATATATAAAATATATAATTATATAATATTAGTATTAATATGACTTGATGTAAAAATCCATGTTTACTACTAGATTCTCGCAAAGCAACAAGTTGAACAATACACAACACAAGCATGGTTTTCACAAGATAAAAAGCTGGAGGAGAAGGTTGGGATTCATTAACATCAATCGAATATTGTATTTAAATTTTAAACAAATAACATATAATTATATTATATTTTAAAAAAAATAAAAAAATATAGGTAGCAAAAATCAGCATGCAGACGGGTGTTGTGAGCGAGTATACACGAATGGTCTTGTTAGAAACAGTCCAAGAAAAGCACGCCACGTCATCCAGCGTCAAACATGTAACTATTTATATTACCTTAATTTTCGCTAAAAAAAGGGATTTAGAATTAAAAAAAAAATTATGAATTGTTACAGGGAAAGGCGCAGAAGATGGAGGTGGTGGAGAAAACGGAAATAGTAAAAATGTTGCAGCATTTGGGGGTGGGGTATGGGGATTTGGAGGCGACGAATGAGAACACGCCACCTGGCTATGAACCGAAGCTACCTGATCAAGCGGAAATGCTTGTGAGAGCAGCGGGAAACTGCTGTGTGAATCTATGTGGGAAGTGCTGTTGTTTGTGCTGCATTAATATTTGTTCAAAGATGAATGATCAGTGTGCGATTGTGGTGACACAGTTGTGTGGTGCAATGGCGTTTTTAGGATGCTTTGCATGCTGTGAGCTGTGTTGTGGAGGTGATTGATGTGTCTGTATGTCATAGATGTATTGTAAAGATATGTGTGTGTGTGTGTGTGGTTTAATATTTTAAAGCATATTTGTGAAGATGCATATGGAGTAGTAGTGTTGAAACATTGTGATGGAAATAATTGTTATTATGGTTTGGTACTTTGAAGTTATTGAATTCTAACATGGTTATTACCTTAAGGTGTTTGTATTTATGTGATTGTTATTTTAGGTACAACAATTATGTTGTAATATTTTTTAAATGTTTAAAAATATGGTTGATTAGATCATTTGGTATAAACTAATTAGCTGATTATTGATTTATCCAGAACAATCTTATAGTCTTGTATGCGATACTTAAGATAACCAATAAAAAAAAACTCATTCAACTAATTAAAAGAAAACAAAACCAAGCGTCAGTTTAATAAATTGAGAGGAGTCATATGGATGCATAAACGTGTTGATGAAAAAATTCGTGCCCAGATTCACGTGAATCACTAAATGTTTTATAAGACCGTGAAATTCATTTTTTTATTTTTTGAGACCGCCTATATTTTATAAGATCGTGAGATTCATTCTTTTAATTTTTTTTAGTTAATTCAACTTCCAAAAATAATATTAATTTTTTTTTGAATTCTTTCATTTATTTTACATGTAAAATTATTTTTTAGAATATGTACAGTGTAATATTCTATTAGAATATTTCACGTATTTTTTAAAAAAAAACGAGATTTTTTTTTTAATTTTTTTTAGTTAATTCATGTTCCGAAAATAATATTTAAAAAAGAAATTTTAGATTTTTCCAATTATTTTCCATTTTAAAGTTATTTTTTTAGAATATGTACAGTGTAATATATTCTATTAGAATATTTCACGTATTTTTCATATAAAATGGGATTTTTTTTATTGTTTTTATTTTTTTTAGTTAATTCGAGTTCCAAAAATAATATTTAAAAAAAGAGTTTTTGGATTTTTCCATTTATTTTGCATTTTAAAATTATTTTTAGATTTGGTCTCACAGTCTCACAAAATTATAATGGTCTCAAATGCACCTGAACATATATATATATATATATATATATATATATATATATATATATATATATATATATATATATATATATATATATATATATATATATATATATATATATATGAATTTTTTTTCTTAAATTCTAGAACTTATTTTTTATCGAAAAAAAAATCTAAAAAAATCTAAATTCATATATTAACATTGTGAATGTGAAAAATATTTTTCGGATTCACGTTGTGAATTTTCAAAAATCCACATTGTGAATTTTCAAAAATCCACATTGTGAATTTGACGTAAAAAAAATCGAATTTGATATCATTACAAAAAGGATAAAAAAATTATGAATTTTTGTTTTTTTTTTTTTTGATAAAAAAATAAGTTCTAAAAGTTGTAAAAAAGATTGGTTCCTTGGTTAATTATGGTTCTCTATTGAAACTCACCCTATATATATATATATATATATATATATATATATATATATATATATATATATATATATATATATATATATATGTGTGTGTGTGTGTGTGTGTATTATCAAATGAGAACGCCTAAAAGGTTGAGAATGCGAGAACATATCTGGACTATTTAAATACTAAGATCTTTGGTTACTATTAAATAAGGGATTTATGAAAAATTCTAAAAATAGTGGCATTTAAGTATAACATTTGAATGGTCAGAAGGGCCTAACAGGAATTGCAGCTTTACCTAATTCCTATAATTTCTCACCCTCTCACCTCTTGCCTTTCTTATTCTCATATCTATATCCCCTCTCTCTAGGGTTTCATAAGATGCATCGACTGTGACAACCATAGCCGACCATCCCCTGGTCTAAACAACATCACTTGCAAGAGGATTCAGAAAAAGAGAAAGAGAGATCGAGAAGGAAAAAATGTTCGCCGATTTGGGTTGTTAGTGGCGAATAGCACAATAGGATTCAAAGAGATATTGAGAAGGGGAAGCAAAAAGTCGTTTGTGTTCAGCTTCTTGATCTACTCCAAATCGATCGAAGAGTATTATGCCATCGTTTTCTAACAAACTGAATCTCGATTTCCAGTGTGTTGTTTGAATCGCATACAGATAATTCGATATATAAATTGAATGTCAAATTCAAATTGATCAACACGTACAGACCTGCCTACTATTCGAGCAAATACTTGATTGCATATCGTTTTGGTTACAAATATTCCAGACCTACATCCAGATTCAAGAGGCATAATTCTTTTTCTTGTGTAAGTTTCTTAGGTACGGTACTTTACTTATTTAAATTGGCTAATAGAGGAAGAAGATAAGTTATACACATAAGGTGTTTGATGAAATGCTCGAATTAAGAAATCTGGAACTTGAATGTTTGCTCGATTCTTTCTCAATCTTTTCTTTGATTTTCTTTTTCTGACAATATTCGATGAAAGAAAATCAAAGCTAACATTTTGCTATACCCTCAATGACAAGCAAAACCAATAGAACATTCAAATTTATATGTATTGATGCAAACAAAATTACTCAAATATTTCTAATTGTTTGCGCTTTGTTTTTTTCCTTCCTTTTTCTGGAATAATCATGCATGAATATAGTTATAATCATACATGAATATAACTATAACCATATATACAAGTATTTGTGAATAAATGAAGATGCATATATACATTAATATAGTTTGTGAATTATTTTCAGGAATAATCATACACGAATATAGCTATAATCATACATGAAAATTACTCAAATATTTCTAATTGTTTGCCTTTGCTTTTTTCATAGGTATGAATATAAGAATAACAAAGATCACATGTGCCTTTGTTTTTTTGGTGTGATGGTAGCATCAAGATTAACGATCATGAGCGCAACATCGTTTTTTATG
>NC_136421.1:219797245-219812245 GCF_052625555.1 Lactuca saligna
GAATCACATGTAATTCACTTGTGATTTACATGTGAATCATATGTAATTGATATGCGATTCACTTGTGATTTACGTGTGAATTACATGTGAATCACATATAATTCATATATGATTAACTTGTAAATCACATGTAATTTGTAGGTGAAGTACATGTTATTTACATGTGAATCACATGTAATTTATATGTGATTCACTTATGATTTACACGTGAATCACATGTAATTCAGATTTAAATGTGAATCATAAGTGAATTATATGTCAATTACATGTGATTAAAATGTGAATCACATGTGAATTACATGTTATTTACGTGTGAATCACATGTAATTCATATGTGATTTACATCATATATAAATTAAATTCATATGTGATTCACTTGTGATTTACAGGTGAATCATACGTAAATTACATGTGATTTACATGTGAATCACATGTAATTCATATGTAAAGTTTGCAATCAAAATACTTCAATATAATTATATATTATACTAATGGATTAGTTTATTGGTCACCGGATCAGAAATCAATTATGGAATAGAAAATATCCCAAAGATTAATTAAAATATACCTTTTTCCTCATGTAAAATGACCAAAATCCAAACAAAAATGACTGTTATACTTTGATGAGGCATTTAATCTTTATATGAATTCTAATTTTTGGAAGGAATTACATTCCTTCAAGAATCGTCCATTCCAATGGAATGATACATTCTGCAAGAAGAAATACAGGAAATTAGTAAATCTTTTTTTTTTTTTTTTTGTAATAGTTTTATCAAAGAGAAAGATATTAGTTTCTCATATATATATATATATATATATATATATATATATATATATATATATATATATATATATATATATATAGTTGAATTTATTAAAATTCATCTAACTGTACATGCAAAGCAGTTGCTGTTTCATAAGTAACTTTAGGGCTAACAAAATTATTCCTCTTCATAAATTCCAGAAAATAGAAGGAATTACATTCATTCAGGAATCTTCCATTCCAATGGAATGATACATTCCATTCTTTCTCCATCATACCAAGGATGAGCTCTTTGAGGGTTGCATAGATCCTACTGGCATTTTCCTTACAATCTTCGTAATCATATAATTAGAAAACAATTAAAGATATTGCTAAAAATGACATTACACAATAGAAGAAAATATATTTCCTTTTCTTCAGTCTACTGGTAAAAGAGAGAGAGAGAGAGAGAGAGAGAGAGAGAGAGAGAGAGATGTACCTGATAGAGTAATATGAGAACTAGTTTTGACACTAACATTCCTATCACAAAGAAAGTAAAAGATATTAAGATATAAATAAACATAAAAAAAAAAGGTAATGTTATATATTAACTTTTTATGATATGTATAATATAATATATAGTTTTAACTTTACTGTGTTAGATGTAAATTGTAATTTAGAGAATTATATCTAATTCATTTTTTATTTACATTAGAACCCAAAAACGGTCATAATAAAACATATAGTTCTAGTTATTTTTGGAAGATAAAAGTACACTTTAATTAACATCATGAAATTACAAAAGTAAAGATATATGTCATTGAAATGACATAGATAAAACAAATACATTTCATCAGACAAAACAAATACATTTCATCAGACAAAACAAATAACTTTTTTTTAAGGAAAATTACATAATGTTGCAATATAGTTTACATATATTGAGGAAGTAGAAATAAACCTAGATGGGTTTGAGGTCTCCTGTTTATTAATTGCTTTCAAATCTACAACAGGAGTCTTCTTCTCCACAGTCGACTTAGCTAAAAAGTTAATCGAGTCAGCTGTAGATGACATATAATTAGATTTAGGAAGGGAGAATGTTCCTCCTCTTGCTTGATTTCCCCAAATGAACCTGAAAATGGAGGTGGACTTGGAAAATCTTCCTTGGATGCTTGTTGTTTCTCAATATTTCTACCATTTGACTCCTGTAACAGTTGACTCTCAAAAGTCAACACTAAGTCATAACAAAGTAAACTACTTTTTCACCAAAATTATCAGAGAAATAAGAGAATTGATTGATTCCCTATGAATTGTAATGAAATGGAATTCCATTCCATTCCATTACGGGGTTTGATTGCAAAAATGAATACATAACTGGATTCTATTATGTATTCTACAACTATGTGTTATGTATTCATATACTGAATTTCTACAAATATGCGTTAGGAATAGAAGAACATCCTCCCATACAAGTGACAAACTCACCGATTTCATCAGTTTCTTCATCAGTCTGAGTCTGATGAAGAAAACATGGTGATTCCAATGAATTTGAGGGAGTAGTAGTAGAAACACATGGCTTTCTAGAAATAGTGATCTCGTTTATGTGGGATGCAATCGACTCAATAGATTCCAATGCTTGTTCTTCGTCTCCAGTAGATGAAGCTTTATTTTTACCCAGATCGGAATCAAATAAACACATATGAAAATCCAAAAATCCAAAAAAAAGAACATGTGAAACTGGGGATCTGATTACGATACCTGCAAGCGCTTCTCATTTTTTCGTTTATTTGTCTTAGCCGATTTGGATTGTGGTTTGTTGACGACATCCTGTTCAGGATCATAACCAGGAGGTACATTTTCATCCTTCAACTTTGAATCATTATCGTAAATGCAAGTAGTTCAAGCATCAAAATCAGTTGGAATCAAAAGAATAATAACATCAAAGAGTTCTAAAAAATACCAGGTTTGAAATCATCCAACACCATGAGGGAATAAATAGATTGTAGAAACTGGTGGCTGGTAGAAATCGGCTTGAAAACGAATGCAGAAATTGATTGTGTGTTAATCAAAAATTATTAAATCAGCTTGAAAATCAGTTCTATTCACTGCACGTTCTCAGATGATGAAGCTTAAATATCGACAATTTCTTTCTTAATCATCATCCATGATTAAAGAGGTGGTTGCCTTCAATCAACAACATCAAGTGAAGGATTACTCAGATAATGAAGCTTGATGGCGGAGGAAAGTGATGCAGATTTGTTAGGTGTGATCATATAAACCAGAGGCGGAATGAAGATCAAAGGGAAGCAGGATGAAGAGAGCGAGAGAGATAGGGTAGAGGCAGATTGATTCAATCCGATTGATGAATTATGTTATTTTTTTTTCATTCCTAAAATGCCCCAATTCTTTTTCAAAAAGCATACTCCCGCACCTTTTCTTTCCCATGTATTTACAAAAATGCCATAAAGCATCGTTCTCAAGAATATACGAGTTCTCAAATGATCATTCCTCTCTCTCTCTATATATATATATATATATATATATATATATATATATATATATATATATATATATATATATATATATATATATATATATATATATAGAGAGAGAGAGAGAGAGAGAGAGACATAGAGAGACAGAGTTAGGTTCACATGTTTCTACTATCTATTGTGTGCATGTAAGATTGATTGTGGACCAATCATTTTACCTATTTAAAGAAAGTAATTAATACATATTAAATACTGGAGATGTAATTAATATTCATTATATCTTTAGTATTAAATATGTATTAGTTACTTTCTTAAAATATCTAAAATGATTGGTCCACAATCAATCGTACATGCACACAATAGATAGAACACAATAACCTAACCCTATATATATTAGGTCAATCATTAAAATAAGTTGTAGCCTATAGGATTAGAAACTTTGCCCTCACCAAAACATTCGAAATCTAGGTCGTGGTTGATACCAAAACTTTGCAGTTGCTTGTTATGATTACTTTTTTCTGCATTATAGAAATATATAGATAAATTAATATCCACTGCTAATCCAACACTTATACAATAGAAAATATATGGATCGTCTCTTATTAAAGCATGTATAATGGTGAGTTTAATGGGAGAGTTGAATAAGGTGACAAGTCCATATGTCATTCAATGGATGATACTTTACCATTATAAGATACCACCTACGCATTCAATGGATTTGGAGTTCAATGACAATTATGTGACAACCTGAATTTTTTTTTGCCTTATAAGTCTAGCCAATCAATCCAAAGACAAACTCGCTCCTGCTATCTTTTAGCATTGTTTAGGGTCTGTTTGAGTGTTCTAAGCCTAGTGCATTCAAGGCTTGGGTTTAGGGATGAGTAAAATTGAGTACATCACATTTCATTCAAGCTAAACACACCATCAATAGGTGTGTACGGCTGCACACATGGGTGTACGACCGTACACTCGAGATGGCCGGGCACCCTCCCCTATATATACATACATATATATATATATATATATATATATATATATATATATATATATATATATATATATATATTAGATCACTTCGTTTTCTTCATTCCTTTCTTCTTTGGGCTGCACACAACTCCATTCTCTCTCAACTAGCTTCAATCGTGAACCCTCCAAAGCCTAAAAAATGTAAGTGTTTCATCCTTAAACTTGTTATACTTGAAAGACCTCTTGATCCAAGCCCTCATAAATAGTACAGAGAGGAGCATACTATAACTAGTACAGAGAGGAGTATACTATAACTAGTACAGGGAGGATCATACTATAACTAGTACAGGGAGGAGTATACTATAACTAGTTCAGGGAGGAACATACTATTACAATAACATAAGAACAAATCATGAATTACACACTTATACTATATATATATATATATATATATATATATATATATATATATATATATATATATATATATATATATATATATATTCCTAATATTCTAGGAAGACATCGTATCCTTAACTCATTGTTTATAACAAATTAATTAATAACATATCTTACCGGGTTTGCACTAACAAAGGTACAAATACAACGTGCCAAGGTTAGCAAACACGAGGTGATAACACATCATATCGGGTTTGCATTAACAAAGGTACCAATACAATGTACCAGGGTTAGCAAAGAGAATTAATAACATATCTTACCGGGTTTGCACTAACAAAGGTACAAATACAACGTACCAGGGTTAGCAAACACGAGGTGATAACATATGTAACGCCTGTAGATCCGGGCTAGTCAATTTAGAGACGATAAGCGTCAAAAATGACTTTTTGATGGAATATTATTTAGAATGAGTAATCTTAACTAAGTTTTGGTATATGTTACAAGGATTCCGTGCATATAAAGAACGCCAAAATCCGAGTTATAACGAAGAAGTTATGACCCGTCGAAGTTTCGCAACAGAACCGGCACGACACTGAATGACGCAAAAAGTGAATTTATGTTAGAGAAATATTTAGCCATAGCGATCTAAACAAAGTTTGGTGAATACGTTAAACTGAAAGTGTGCATAAAAAGAACGCCCAAATCCGACTTCGTATGAGGAAGTTATGATTTTCCCGAAGTTTCGACTTAGCAGTATGCAGCCCGAAGCCTCGATTTGAGATCGAGTGATTTATAGCCGAAAAAATCTAAATGAGAACCGAAGATATCATCGACAGTAGTGGAACGATAAAAAGATAGGCGAAAACGGACGTCAGATGAAGAAGTTATGAATTTATAACGGAGTTTTCCTGTCCCGGCCTACTAAAAATAATATAAAAGTAATGTATTATAATATATTAAAAATAAAGTCAAAATTAGCCAACAGAGTCTAAACAAGAGTTGTAGAGCATATTCTTACTTACGCGTCGATATAAAGAACATCGAAAACGGAGTTTGTATGCGAAAGTTATGAATTTCTGAAGTTCGGGGCGCGAAACCCCAAAACTATCAGCCACCACAACGTGGTAAAAGTGCCACGACGTGGCAGGAGCTCTGGAGTCTGTCAGACCCACTTGCAATGACGCATGCAGTGACGACCCAACCATCACGACGTGGTAAACCGTACCACCACATGGCAAGGGCAAATTTTACCCTATAAATAGATCTGAAGGGTCAACCGAGTTTGGGGTTGCTCCAACTCCTCTCTCTCACTCCTGATACCCTCCATAGCCATCCCGAAGTACCCCCGAAGCCCCGATTTAATCCCGAGACCCGAATTAAGTCCCGAAGCCCGAAGATCCCGAGAAGTGAGATTCCCGAGCTGAAGCTTTGCCCGCGAGAAGCCCGGTTTTTGTGAAGATCTTCCAGATCTACCGAAGAATACTACTTATACAAGTCGTAGTGATGTTTGATCATCTTCTGATCAAGTGAGTGTGTGGTTACTCTCGTCTAACATATAAATATGAAGTATTTGTTATGAAAACGTGCTATATGTTTATATATTATTGTTTATTTGAGATGAGTGTGGAATGGATGTTTTATATAGTTTTTAAATGAGTTAAACTGTATATGTATTTTATATCTACAAATATGTTGGGTAGGACATGGGTAGATGAGATCCGTGAGTATGGATCAGATCAAAGGTTAGTTTTAGATCCGTGAGTATGGATCAGATCAAGAGGTTAGTTTTAGATCCGTGAGTATGGATTAAGATTAAGTTAATTGTCCCTAGTCCGGGAGTATGGATTGGGCACAGTTATAGATCCGAGAGTATGGATCATATATGGATTAAGACTAAGTTAATTGTCCCTAGTCCGGGAGTATGGATTGGGCACAATTATTGATCCGGGAGTATGAATTAGATCAGGATTAAGGTATAGTTAATTGTCCCTATTCCGGGAGTATGAATTGGGTACAGTTATTGATCCGAGAGTATGGATCAGAGGAGGTTAGTTTTAGATCCGTGAGTATGGATCAAGTAGTTTTAGATCCGTGAGTGTGGATTAGGGGAAAAGGTTAGTTTTAGATTCGTGAGTATGGATCATGTGAAAACGTTAGTTTTAGATCTATGAGTATGGATCGGGTGAAGAGGATAGTTTTAGATCCGTGAGTAGGGATCTAGTAAAGAAGAAAATTTTAGAGACGAGAGTTTACATCGTGTCGTTGTGAGGATCGATGGGGTGGGATAAGAGTTGCATTTATATGGTGAAATTGTACAAGTTTGAATGCTCTATTTATATAAATATATGATATAACATTGTGGGATGAAAACCTTATATGCTCACTAGGCTCCCAAGCCCGACCCACTCAGTTTTCTTGTATCACAAGTATCAATACGAAGACATATTTCACTGAGAGATTAAAGGAGATGTAAATCACTAGTGTAAATAAATGTATCATCTGTTTATGCTTATGTGTCTGTATCGGAACATGACATCCCGATATTTGTTATATAATGAAAATACATTTCTTTAAGAAATGCTTTGATAAATTCTTATCATATTTTGTTTTGGGAATAAATTCCGCAACTGTTTTCTTTGAAAGATTACTTTGATTTTTAAAAACAAAGCATAACCAAATCGGTCTTTTTTTACCGTGAAATTAGGGATGTCACAACATATCATACCGGGTTTGCACTAAAAAAGGTACAAATACAACGTACCAGGGTTAGCAAACATGAATTATTAATATATCTTACCGGGTTTGCTTTAACAAAGGTGCAAATACAATGTGTCAAGGTTAGCAAACACGAGGTAATAACAATAAATCAAATCAGAGTTATTTATAAATGGTATATCTGCAAAGTACCAGACAATAATAAATAAAACATATAAATATATACAAAACTCACAACAGTATCGACTGAGGCGTTAAGAGTACAGGATTTCATTACTTCTAGTAGTCGTCCAAACGATAGAACATTGAGTAAACTAAAATAGAAACTTTTCAGTAAAAGGTTTAATCCATTTTATTAAACCAGTATAACTTAAAGGACCTTAAGTGGTTAGTTCTATAATACTGTAGTTTATGCATGAGGGTTATATATCATTAATATTCGATAGGTAGTTGGATGTGTGATTTCCGCCTTACTTCCTGTTCCTTGTTTGGTTGTGGACTTAGGGCAGATTCACACAATTAACTATCTGTTCGATATTAGATTATATATAGCTAGTGCAAACTAACTGATTATAGGAGGAACTATTGTGGTTACCATTTTTACTAAAGAAAATAAGGGTTATTCTTAAAGAATGTTTCTTATAATATAAAGGAACTATTACAGTTAACTCCGTGAGTACCAAATGAATACGTCAGCGTTATATACAGCGAAGATTTAACAAACAATGGGATGTGTGACTTCCGCCTCATTTCCTGTTCCTTGTTTGGTTGTGGGCTTAGGACAGATTCACACAACCGATTATTTGTTACTCTGATTTTATATAACTTGTATCCATTTAGTAGTCATAGAAAGGACTGTAAAGTCATTTTTACTTAACTTTCATCATATCAGAAGATATAGGATATTCTGAAGGAACAGACGAACTTTTCTAAAAAGAACTTTCAACTTACTTTACATCACTAAAATACTTATGAACTCACCAGCTTAAATGCTAATATACTTTTTTAAAATAACTTGTATTCTCAGGAAACTAGCAGACAGGTATGCGCACTGGGATTCAGAAGATGAAGTATAGTAGCTTCATGTCTTATTTTGTTATTTACTTTTGGATTCAATCTTTTGTGAATCACTAGTTTGTAAACACTTTAATATTAATACAATGGTTGTTTGTTACTATGATTACTATGATACATATGTTGTGATACTAAACATGCCGCCTCCGCCCCCGAACGTTTCCGCCGTTCCGGTTTGGGGGTGTGATAGTTGAACTCTTCAATGGTAAAAATAAAAGTTTTTAATTCTTAAATATTTACTTTAAATTACATTTTGTAACATTATATTAAACTTTGTAGAGTTCAATGCATTGTAGAGAAAAAATAATAGAGTTCTATGGATTGTAGAAAGATGATGTGATAATCCATTAAACTCTATAGAGTTCAATGCATTGTGGAAGCCCTTAGTACCGTCGTTTGTCGCTAAAATTCCGTTCACTAATTCGAAGCATCAGAAGCATTCTATAAACTTCCTATGCAGATTTGTTCGAATCCTTCATTTTTTGGTTATTTAAATTTTGGTTTCTACATTGATGAAAAGTAAAGTTTATCGTAGTAGCCACCATATAACACAACAACTTCTCGTTGCTAATCCGTTGTTAAACTAATTCACACACAATTTAGCGTCAAATTTTATGGGTAGCTGTTAATAAGAAACTTCATAGATACTTTTATAAAAAGTCAACTTATAATTAATTATCTATATATTTATTTTTTTTAGAAAATAATATAATTTCAACAAATAAAAAATATTTTAGAAATTAATTAGGGTGTCTAAAGGTAAAATATGATGTTCTTTAGCAAACCCCAATTTTTCTCATGGGTTTAAAACTATTTTGTGATGGTGAAAAAACGAGTTGCTAATTTGTAATATATCCTAAGAAATAGTCAAGCGTTCTCTGTCCCATTTACTTTAGTGATTACTGAATAACCATTTTCTAAATGATACTTAGAGTTTTATTTGGAGACAAATGTATGCATGCATGCACGTGGCGACATGATTAATGGGGCCCTTCCTAGTTTTTATTTTATTTTTTTGAACAGCGGCCCTTCCTAGATGGTTTAGTTCCTGACTTTCTGTGGGTGGAAGTTGGGATGGGGTGGTGTGTCTTCTCTACTACTGTTTTACAGCTATTTTGGCGTTTACCCTTGTTAAGCTTTATGACGTGGGTTTGCGTGATCAAGCGTTTATTTTTGACTAGAGTTTCTTGATTCAACTTGAGACATGTATTTTCATTTCCAAAGCCATTTGGTCTAAATCTCGAGAAATTTGGCTGTGAAATCCTTGGCATATGCATGTTTTTGACTTTTAGGCTGTGAGATTAATTTTGTATGACGATTTTAATATTCCTTAATTATTTGCTTGGTGAGAAAGTTCAATCTTACCGATTCTATTATAGATGGATGTTCCATGAAATCAAATATTCCATTTTTGGTGATAAATGCTATATACACCTCTAGAATTATTTATCGATGGGATCATGTGCACGTGAAGCATTGGACAGGATGTTTCCAAAATGAGCATGCAAGATCTTACGATACTAGACTTGCTGGTGGACCATTGATGTTATGACTCATCTCTAAGCTAGAATTAGTATTATTTGAATAACTTGATGACACTTTTACTCTAAAAAGAGAACTAGTTGATGGACCACAGACTCTAGAAGGAATGTTTCAACATAACCCAGGAGACTAAAAAGACCAATTCAAAGATTAATGCTCCAACTAACATATGCCGGATTATGATTGGGCTACTAGTTTAGATGATATGTGATTGGATCAAAAGATTAATTAAGAAATACTTAGAGTTAGCATTAACTTTGGGATGGGTGATGATGGGTCCACTGTTTTTATGAGATTGGGAGACATAGATAATCTACAATATTGATTGGAAATCGTAAAAGATGTATGGAAACCATATTTTCACCAATAGGAGTGAGAGAGAGAGAGAGGATTAGATAAATGGGATTGGTGTTATCCATGGTGTTTGGGTACCCGTTCTCTTGGAACCAATGGGTACAGTGAAATATGTTATATAATTTGATTGACACAGGTGTTGGTCAGACATTGTACGATGAACATAAATCACAATGTTGTCAGCTGGATACGCATAGCAAATTAGCTAGATCTATCGATCAACCAAGTTGCATGGGTGATAGCAGAAATAGGAATGTCGAGAAGAACCTGTAGATGCATGTGTATGGACAGCTTCACGTGCCTCTTAGTTGGTATTCCTTGTCTTGTGGTATATGAAAGATTATCGGCAACGCTATTGATATTTATTGGACTTTGAGGCATTGATCAGCACATACATATGACATTGTCACGTCAGTGCAAATAAAAATCAATTAATTAAACTCTTTCGATATATAATTCATTTAATTAATTAGTAATGGTGGGGTTTTCTGTAGCTGTTTTTATACGGAAAAAAAGTTAGCCGACTAATGAGGCCGAGAAACATCTTCATATGGGAATCTAAACTGTACATATATCGTGTATAATAAACTCATAGTCCCATGCTTTTTCCTTGTGAAGTGGTGGTGTTATTGTTTTTCTTTTGGATCTTAGTTTCTTGTCTCTCATACGTTGCGCATGCCTTACATCATCTTGTTCGCCTAGTCCCTTTCTTCCTATCCAATGGCAAATGTTTATTGCATCAATAATTAATAATCCAAAAACAAATGCTGGTGTTTGAAATATCATCCATATGGATGCATGTAGCTTTTCTAATTAAGAGCACATGGCTCGAGTCATGTACATGTCAATTGTGCTAGCTATTAGATTTTTTTTCTTTTTCCATTTTTGTATCAAAGTGCGTGTGTCTAGATACATACATGATCATTTTTGGGTCTTCATGATCTTGTTTCTGGATCCTAGTTCTTTTATATTTATAAAACCAAATATTCTTCTTTAATATTATAACGGGATATAGACAAGTTGAGTAAAGAAATAGATCTTGTTGGCCAATTTATATATATATATATATATATATATATATATATATATATATATATATATATATATATATATATATATATATATATATATATATATATGTGGTTGTATATATATTGAGTATTACACTTGGGCACACTCTTGTGTAAAAAATTTTGACCACGAAGATCCTGTGTATGCTATATGTGTGACCAGAACCATACTAAAAGAGTAGTTGAAAATGTGGGTTCAAATAAAGTGAGAAGATAAATTAAAAAAGGGCGGCAAAAAGGGAGGTATGGGAACTTGAACCGGTGGAAACCAACCAACTTGGAGTGCAGTGAAACTTGTCCTTAATCCTACCAATATATAAATAATCTTAAGCTTCATGCTTTAGTTGTGGTTGTTCAATTGGATTCATTGAATCTTCCCTGTAATCTGAAGTGCCACCTTTTTTAGCTTGAAAGAGCTCGTTAACAATGAAGGTAATTAGGGTAATAACTTTCTGGGTAGTGCTTATTGTATTCAGTTAAAACTTATATGCGTTTCATTTCAGATATTCAATTGGATGCAAAGCAAGTTGAACGCCAAGCAAGCTGCTAGAAAGCCAATTACACGTAAGCGTTCCCTCGTTTTAAGTTTTTTTGCTCGTTTTTGGTGAGTGTATATGCATGAAGATGATTATGACATTGCATGAAGAAGACAATGTATGCATATGAACTGATTGTTGATATAATATTTGGTAGATCATATGGTGCAAGCAACTTCGAAAGAAGAATTTAGTGATTGGCCTCAATCACTGCTGGCGATTGGGACATTTGGAATTAGTAACTTGAAAGCAGATCCAGAGAGGGAAAGTTCCGAAGAAGTTGGGGAACTCATCCAAGAAGAACTAATCTCTTTTTTGGACGTTGAAGAATCTGAATCAGTTGAAGAATCAGAAGCTCATGAACCTCCATGTGAGGAGGTTGTAAATAGGGACATATGTGTGCAACGTAGCATCTCTGGCATGTCCTCTAGAGGGATGACGGGCATTTTAGTGGATCATAAAAATGTCATCAGAAAGAAGTCGCTGACTTTTCTCCTTAAGAAATTCTTCACATCCAGGAATAGGTTTAACAATATAAATGACTCCTTGCACCCAACCTTCGACAAGTCAAGAATGGAGAAGGTATATATAGACCAACAATCTGTAATTCTGTTTTACACCTTTAAATGCACAAAAAATGATCGAAGTGTTTGGAAACATTAACCCGACCTGATTGCAGATATTGAGAGCTGTACTGAACAAGAAGATACATCCCCAAAGTTCTGCTTCCAAGCCATTGCCAAACAAGTACTTGGTCAGTCAAGACATATCCATGGATGATGAAATCTCTGAGACAGAGGATGATTATGAAGGAAGCAGCACATGGGTTAAGACAGATTCTGAATGTAAGCAAGCTTTTCCTACTTCTTGAGTTCTTGTACCTTAATAAGATTTTAATGGTTTAGCTGAATCTATATTATATTATGTCATGGGTGCAGATATTGTTTTGGAGATTTGATTGGAACCAGCAATATGAACATTAATCTTAATTTTCATGTACAAATTGAACAAGTTTGGATCTCAGATGAAGAAAAAAAAGCTTACAAGGATGTCCTATGGTGAACAAATGTGTTACTTGCACCTGTGATGGTTTTTTTTGTAACAACATATTGATATTTCTTTCCTATAAGGAATTTTTATCCTTGAGGCTTTTCAACATGTCAATGTCATGGTGATAAGGATTAAGTAATAAATATGTGATTCATAAGCTCTATGCTACTTGCTACTATCATATCATATGCCCATCTTCCATCATACAAACAAATAAGTATACAACTGTCAGGGTTTTACTAACACTCCTGATCAAAGAGAAGCCTCATGTAAACATGGGAATCCAAGAAATGATGAATATATAAGTGTTGTGTCATGTGCCATATGCCTCTAGAATTCGTTGCAATAAGTTTGTAGTTGTTACTAGCAATTACAACAGCATTTTCCTCAGTCGTTGTAGATAACCCAATTGCGACGACATTTCGTTGTAGATAACCCAATTGCGACGACATTTCGTTGTAGATAACCCAATTGCGACGACATTTCGTTGCAGTAACGTTTAAACTAAAAAACTAAAAATTCTTTAATAGTGAATGCAAGTCGTCATTATAGGTCTTAATTCCAAATATAGAAGGTGGCCGATTGCAAGGAATTGTAGTCGCTATAGAGTTAACTCTGGGAAGGTTTTTTCGACACCTACAACGATGACATGTTGTTGCACTAGGCTAGACCTAATTTTGAACAATAGTTTTGTTTTTTTATTATTGTTTTAGAAAATATATAAAGACATACAAAAGTTCTAGAAAAATAAATAAAACAATGATGTCTTTTCAAAGTTTAGAACATTCACAATAGAAAGTTCAATAAAAGAGTGAAATGAAATGTATTTATCATTCAATGGATGGAACGCTTCTACTGTCAGACGACATTGACATTCAATAAATTTTGAATTAAATTCAATGATCATTGAATTCTTCAATAGGAAAAAAGAGTGTTTTCTAATTCTGAAGTAAATATTATAACTTAGTTTTTAAATGTTTCATTGAACTTTATAGAGTTCAATGTATTGTATAATTTTTTTTGATAGAGCTATAGGAAATATAAAATAATTATATGACAATCTATTAATTTTTATGAGGTTCAATGCATTATGAATGTCCTTAATAAACAACCAACTGAAAGTTAAAGAAACAATGCAATGTTTAATTATATACTAACTAATCACTTTTTGAGTACCTCAACATTATTCTCCTCATGTTGATGCGGTGATGGAGGTCGATTATTGCTAGCCACTTATGCATTCAATGTCGAATATAAGCGGCGATGACCATATTGTATGTTAATTCATGTTGTAGCCATGACAAAAATGATTGGGTCTATATTTTATAATTGTTCTAAGATTCCATTTGGTGAAACGAATTGGTACTTAAGATTACGTGTTGGTATATGTGTATGGTAAAAAGAAAAGGTTAATGTCTGACTGATTAATTATTAGCTTTGATCTTATTTGGTTATTGATTGTTTTTTGTGTGTTCTAGGTTTCTAAACACAAACAAAATGACTTACTAAAAAGGTTATGTACCCTTTAATTATTATTCAGTTTCATCAGTTAAGTGATGTCATGTGATCCCGATGTTGGAGTAAGAAACACTTGGAGTCCAAATATATTAATTATTTTTAATTTTCTTAATAACTGAAAAATAAAATAGAAATCAAATGAGAAAAACGTATATCAAGGGCCATTGGGGCTAAGACGTAATTCAAGGGCCGTAAAATTGATCTTCATCATAAGTAAACCTATATCCCAAATCGAAACATCAATTTAATGAGATCTTCATTCGTTAAATTCTTATCCCTAACAAGATTATCATTGTTGAAGGTTTCCACATACCCTTCAAGGAACACATAATTTTCCTTCTTCATGATGTTGTGTTTGGACCGTGAATCCTCATGTTCAATCGATATTTCATTAGATTCTTCATGAAAGATCAATGACATCGATGTTATCGATTCATATGAACAACTCCCATATTATCATTTCCCTCTTTTTTCTAAGATTTCATTGGGTGAAATGAATTGGACCCACAATGAATGACAAGTTCATTGGCTCCACTAGCAAC